>NC_081757.1:45055408-45072908 GCF_963082965.1 Carassius carassius | reverse complement strand
TGTTGCACTGGTGACGACAATTATAAAAAATGATAGGGACAATAGATTTTTTTAATTATAAATCATTAACAGTTGTGACAAAAGGGTAACACATTACTTTGTTGTTACACGTTACATGTACTTACTTTTATATTAACAATAAATTATGCATAGTTACATGCAAGTATCTCTAAGCCAAAGCATATAATAAGGACATGAAGTTAGACGTAAATGTATAATTAAACTGTAACTGTAATTGTTTTTTTGTGTACAGCAAAGAAATAATTTTGCTGTACAGGGAAACTTGCTCTCCTGACTGTGCACATGACAGTAAACGCTTTGAATCTCAGTGAGTATTTGAGTCCAGCAGCGGTCAGCCCGTGTCTTCTAGCTGGACGTGTGGTTTGGTCTAACCTGAGTCTGGCAGGATCTTCCCACACACAGTCTGTTGTTCGGCCGTGTCCCGAAGCGGTGGGCTGCACAGATTGTCTTTGGACGAGTTTTAGCAGAACACCTTCGCTGTGTGCCGGTGCCTGCGGGGCAGAGCTTCAGCTGCTGGAAGGAGAAGTCCTTCAGTCTGTTTAATGATGCATTGGAAACACACACACACACACACACACACACACAGCTCCTGTCCAACTCTCCAATGTGTGGTTTGATAGCAGTATTTTTCTGAGATAAGGATCTTTGTTGACGGTGTTTAAACTGGGTCAGGACTAGCACTTGTCAGCTCTCTGAACATATAGCAGCCTTGCTCTGTAAATCCACACATTACCTCTGCTGCTCCCAACAGGCCAGCGCTGGAACTGACTCCAGAATCACTCACACTCATCTGAGGCTCTCACATGCTCCGTTTCTACACTTGTCTCTTCACTGATTGTGTGTTTGCATTGACCTCTGTGCTGTTCCAGTCGTCCAGCTGTTTCTAATTCAGATTCATAACTGGATGATGAGGATGAGGATGGTCGTGTGGAGCTGTTTGAGTCCGTTCATTAAGAGCTTCATTAGTTAATGACAGTCTGTGTATGTTTGGTTGTTGTTGAAGTTCAGTAAACATGATCTGTACGCTGATGAATCATTTATAGTGAGTTGCTGAGTTTTATAGTTTTATGAATGGCAGCATCTTCTCGTAAGCAGCTTGAGTTTTGGGGTTCGAGAGGCTCTGACCCGCTTTTACGGCCCACAAAAGACACGGTGTTCACCTGAGGAGGTAACCATAGCAACAACAGACCACTCCAGTGCTTCCAGTCACAATCAGTATTACGTTTTAATGCATTCGAATGTCATAAAATATACAAAATAAGCCTTTACAAATATTCTGGGTATATATATATATATTTATTTTTTCTTATTTTAGCTTGAAGACAATCTAAACAGATTGAATTAATAATTCATAAATGAATAAATAAATAAACACATAAAAACAGTGTTCTTTTAAAATAATAACATTTTATTTATTGATATATTTATTTACACATGCAATATCACATAAAAGTTTGTTTACACTAGAGTAATCTTGCCAAATGTTATTACAATAAAAAAAAATATATGGTTTTCTATTTTAATATCCTTTAAAACTGTAATGTATTTCTGTGATGCTCCGCTGTATTTTCAGCATCATTCCTCCAGTCTTCAGTGTCACATGATCTTCAGAAATCAGAATAATATGATGATTTATTATCAGGATTATCAACAGTTGTGCTGACAAATATTTATTTTTTGGAAACTGTGATACCTTTTTCAGGAGTATTTGATGAAGGAAAATGTAAAAAAAGAACAGCATTTATTCAAAATATAAAATATTTTATAACAATCTAAATCTTTGCTATCACTTCTTAACAATTGAACACATACTTGCCAAATAAAAGTTTGAATTTATTTATTTATTTTTTAAAAGAGAGAGAATAAACATTTACTGACCCCAATCTTTTGAACTGTAGTGTATATTGTTAGAAAATATTTATATTTTAAATAATGCCCTTCTTTTTAAATTTGTATTCATCAAAGAATCCTGAAAAAAAGCATCACAGTTTTGAAAAAATAAGTAAATAAGTTATATAAATGTATAAATATATATATATATATATGTATACAGTACAGACCAAAAGTTTGGACACCTTCTCATTCAAAGAGTTTTCTTTATTTTCATGACTATGAAAATTGTAGATTCACACTGAAGGCATCAAAACTATGAATTAACACATGTGGAATTATATACATAACAAAAAAGTGTGAAACAACTGAAAATATGTCATATTGTAGGTTCTTCAAAGTAGCCACCTTTTGCTTTGATTACTGCTTTGCACACTCTTGGTATTCTCTTGATGAGCTTCAAGAGGTAGTCACCTGAAATGGTCTTCCAACAGTCTTGAAGGAGTTCCCCGAGAGATGCTTAGCACTTGTTGGCCCTTTTGCCTTCTGTCTGCGGTCCAGCTCACCCCTAAACCATCTCGATTGGGTTCAGGTCCGGTGACTGTGGAGGACAGGTCATCTGGCGCAGCACCCCATCACTCTCCTTCTTGGTCAAATAGCCCTCGATGCCTTCAGTGTGACTCTACAATTTTCATAGTCATGAAAATAAAGAAAACTCTTTGAATGAGAAGGTGTGTCCAAACTTTTGGTCTGTACTGTATATATATATATATATATATATATATATATATATATATATATATATGAAGCGGCACAACTGTTGCCAACATTGATAATTCTAGTAATAATTAGAATATTAGAATGAATTCTGAAGATCATGTGACAGACTGTAATGATTTGAATAATGAGTAATGATGCTGAAAAAACAGTACTGCGTCACAGGAATAAATGAGATTTTAATGTATTTTAAAATAGAAAAACGTTATTTTACATTATAATAATATTTCACAATATATTGTTTTCCCTGCATTTTTATAAATTCAGCCTCGGTGAGCATAAGACACTCCTGTTAAGAAAAAAAAATAAAAGAAAAAAACACACACAAAACTGTGTAAATGTTCAAAACTCTTAAAAACAGCTGACGTCTGTGCTTGAGGGCGGGAAAAAAAGGGTTTCGTTGCGTGAATCGATCACGCACAAGCGCGCTTATTGAAACTGAAAGCGCTCGAATAATTCTCCGGTGATTATCGCCGAGTGTTTGCGCCGCGCCGCGGTGACGTCACTCCGCGCTCCGTGCCTCTCCTGTGCTGCTCGAGCTAGAGCGCGCAGTCTCGCCGCACGCGCCTTCCGTTCGGCACGCGCTCTGCTCTTCTCCACGCGATGATCCGCTCGCTCTGCCGCGCGTCACGCAGGAGACCATAGACGCGCGTTTAACTCCGCGCCGCGAGACAGAGAGACAGAGAAGAGAGAGAGAGAGAGAAGCACGCTCGCGCTCTGCGCTTGGATTATCACTGGATGTGAATAAACTCTGTTCAGCTGAACTCACACTACACCGCGATGAGGATGATGAGTATGAAGATGAGGAGCAGGTAAGACGCTGCACGCGCTCTCAACTCATTCTGGGCTTCTGCAACATGACGAACCACCCCAGAAGTGTGTGTGTGTGTGTGTGTGATAGTATATAACAGTGCACAAGTGTGTGTGTGAGAGGTGTTTGTTTCACATTGAAGTACAGAGTCTGGTGGTTTGGGCTCTTTCTGTGCACTCTAATACTATGAGACTCTCTCTCTCTATGAGGCTCTTTTTTGGCGAATCTCTGGGTTTCTAAAGCCTCATCATGTCAGATTACACAAATCTCTCGCTGTGAGGGTTCGAGCGCTTTGACTCTGTCAGGTCGAGGTGCTCTTCATCGCTGAGGCTTTTCCTTGGTACTGTCTTTTATTGTGTTTTTTAGAACGAAGCATCAATCAGACAAAAACTGTTCAGTCTTCCCTTTGTTTCTACGTCTGTTTTGGTTTTGACTCGTAAACGTGTACGAGATTAACTTTAGATGGACATTCTGACCAAAAACCCACAAACCTCTGAACTCTGAGATAAGGTTTGACATGATCGCCCGTCTCTCTCTCTCTCTCTCTCTCTGTCTCTCTCTCTCTCTGTCTCTCTCTCTCTCTGTGTCTCTCTCTCTCTCTCTCTCTCTCTCTCTCTCTGTGTCTCTCTCTCTCTGTGTGTGTCTCTCTCTCTCTCTCTCTCTCTCTCTCTCTCTGTGTCTCTCTCTCTCTGTGTCTCTCTCTCTATCTCTCTCTCTCTCTCTCTCTGTGTCTCTCTCTCTCTGTGTGTGTCTCTCTCTCTCTCTCTCTCTCTGTGTCTCTCTCTCTCTCTCTCTCTCCGCCTGTTTGCTCGTGTTTGTCCGCTAGGGGCCCCTGAATTCCCCACACGAGCCGGAGGAAATGAATTGAGAGTTAATATCATCAGGAGCGACTGTAAAAGGGTTAAAGCGGCCGATAAAGGGGCGAGTCAGTGAGGTGATGAAACTGAGCTCAAAGTGCCCCCCGCTCATGTGTGTGTGTGTGTGTGTTCTGCAGTCGATCAGCACTTACAGTCCATTGGCTTCAGATATCTATGTTGTGTGTGTGTGTGTGTGTGTGTGTTTCATACACACATGCCCAAGCAATCAGTTCTTGCCACTGCAGTCCGACATCCCACAATTAACGCTGTGGAAACGCCTTCGATTTCCAATCCCACTGCAGCTACCTTTGTGACTCAAGACAAAATAATTTGCTGTTTGGAGCAGAGTTTGCACTGAACTGAGGCTCAAAGCAGATACGACGCCCCTGCTTTGCATATTTGGTTGAAATGCGACCCGGGCGAGCCCCCAGCAGCTGGGGTGTGAGTGTGTGTGTGTGTGTGTGCCGCTCGTGGATATGAAAGGAGGAAATGTTAGCTGTTGGAAATGATAAGGACAGGACAATCTGGAGCTGAAGAGGGCTTTGGTTGTCCAGTCCGCCGTCTCGCACTCCAGTCGTTTCTCCACAGACTCTCTCTGACCTCTGCTGCAGGAGCGAGTCCAGTCCCCCGGCCGGAGTCCCTCGGTGACATTCCTGACATGATGGAAAAACAGACGGCGGTGAAAGAATGGAGGGGGAAGAGGAATGCTTCCAGAAGTCCATGACTAGGTCTTCTGGAATGCCAAGGTTTCAAAAAAATCCACATGAGAGAGCACAAGAGAAAGAAATCTATGAAAAAAAATGCAGCCTGCAATTATGGGGCGCCGACTTGTTTGAGAAAACCAGCGGAGTGCTCCAGCTTCTGGGAACGATCGGCCTGGAACGAAGCGATCTGCCAAACCATCTTCAGGATCCAGTCCCTCGCACCTTTAACCGGCACACGTCCAGCGTCCAGCACTTCAGAGCACAACACCGTCCTCACACAGCAGGCTTTCTGCTCCACACCATCAAACACAACACGCTGTGTTTTTACTGACCTTGTTACCAAATATGAGACAGAAATATAGCTTTTGGCTGTAAATATAATGAATAAATAATAATAATCAAAATGTTACAAGAAACTGACTGCAGGTTTATTTTAAATGAAGTCATAAACATAAAAAAAGGATTAAAATAAATTGTATACATACAGTATATATAATATAAAACACAAAGTTGAAAAGAGCATATATATATATATATATATATATATATATATATATTTATAATCCATTGTATAATGAACAGCTTTACAAATTCAAATGAATATTACATTTGTGAGCTGATTTTTTTGTTTTATTTATTTTCTTCACAATTGTATTGACATTTATATTCTCTTTTTATTACATTTAAATGTATTTCTAAAACTTATTACATTTACAGTAACACCTTCACCTTCATGCAATGGTTTTCTCAGTGGGATTTATAAAGGATAGACAGAAATATAATTAATATAATATAATATAATATAATATAATATAATATAATATAATATAATATAATATAATATAATATAATATAATAATATTATATAATAATATAACATACCGCCCCCCACACACAGTTCATTGAATGAGAGAAACACATGAACTGGATTTTACTCATATTTCAGACTTAATTCGCTCATACAAACAGCTGTTTTCTTCTGTTCATTGTTTGCTTTAATTAGAATTTTATTCAGAATTAGTTTTTCTCTGAAGTTGTACACATAACAAAGCCATTATATCCATACACTGATGTTCTTCTGTTCATATAAAAATGAGGCGTTTCTTTCACCTACGATCCCATGATTACTACTGATACCGGCCGCTGATCCTCCTCAATGAAACCGTGTGAGGAGAGAGGAGTGTATGGAGGCTTATTAGGGCTCCTATAAATCCTGTTTATTGGGAAAAGATTGTTGAAAGAGACACAGTGTGACGGAGGAGAGAAAGAGGGACGATGAGGATCTAGCCGCTCGTGTTTGTCGGTGAAAGAACACAACAGTGACACTCACTTTCACGTTCAGTCTCAACACTGAGATCATTATTTTCTTCTCTTTTTTTATGAACTGCAGTCCCATTAAGCACTGTGATGAAATCAACCACAAATGTGTGTGTGTGTGTGTATATATATATATATATATATATATATATATATATATATATATATATATATATATATATACTATTAAAATTATTAAAAAAATAAGAAGGAGAAGGAAAAAAAAATATTTTACTCAACTACATTGCAAACCATTACTTTAAGGCTCAATGACTTGGAATAAAATGTATTTGTTTTTTATTATTACAAATTGTTTGATCTTTGGCATGACATATATTTAACATTGTATATAAACAAACTTTGTAAGTAGTCTGTGTTGTTTCTTTCTAATTTTATTTTTAATTCAGTTATGTCATTCATGAAATGGGTGGGGCTGCTGAGCTCACTTCTCAGCATCTTCTCTGATTGGTGGATCTGTCTCGAGGATTGTGGGTAATGTAGTTCTTCAGCTGAAAGTCTTGAGTCAATGTGTCTGGACAGGTTTGTTGTTCAGAATCAGTTTATCTGCTGCACTGAGTGTGGTGTGTGTTTTGTTTTCAACTCCTCCCTCATTGGTCCTGAGCAGGTCAGGATGGACAGATGGTCTTCCTCCATCGATCTGTGTGTGTGGATCGGCCGGTGTTAGACAGATGAGAGCAGCTGTTATCACTAATAGTGTTATGTTACAATGACTGTTATATACAATGAATATACTTTCCTAAAATACTTACACACGTCTACTACATAAAATCATTTACTGTTCAAAAATTAGGGGTCAGTAAGATGAAAAGCAACACTTGTATTCAGCAAGAATGCATTAAAAAAAGTGTCAGTAAAGGCATGAAAACATGAGAGATAAATAAGAACATGTTTTCTGAGCAGTAAATCATATTAGAATGATTTCTGAAAATCATGTAACACTGAAGGCTGGAGCAATGATGCAGAAAATACAGCTGCACATCACAGAAATAAATGACACTTTAACAGAGATTCACATAGAAAACAGCTGTTTAAAATGGTTGTAATATTACACAATTGTACTATACTTTTGATCAAATAAATGCTGTCCTGCTGAGCAGAAGAGACTTCTTTTAGAAATGTTCTTTTAAAAAAAATGAATAATTTCATCACATCTCAACTAACAAATCCTGAAAGTTTGTGCAAAAACATCCCAGGTTACGTATGTAACCATGGTTTCCCGAAGGGATCGAGTCATTGCATCCAAAAAAAAGGCTATGGGACCACCCTTCAGCGTGACCAGCTCTGAATGATATGTGAAATCAGTCTCATGAATGGATGTGACCAGGAAGCTATAAAAGCATGTTAGGTGGAACGAGCATCAGCTTCTAGGAATGAAGTGAAGTCTGGCAGATATGATGGAAGTATGGCCTTGAGACACAGCATCTCGTTCCCTTCGGGGCACCATGGTTACATACGTAACCTGGGACGTTCCCCTTCAGGAACTCGAGCTGCGTCCGAAAACGCTATGGGAACGAGAATGCCCACACCGCCAGACTTGCAAGTCCCTGCCTAGTGTGTATACAAGGAGCACAGCTAAGGCAAGAGAAAGAAGAGCTGTGAGTGGCTCGCAGATCTAAACCATAAAATCTAATGAATTTGAGGGGCGTGGACCGTCCAGCTGCATTGCAGACGTCCTGTATAGACACACCTGACAAGAAGGCCTTGGAGGCTGCCATTCTTCGGTTCGAGGGAGCCTTGGCTCTCAATGGTGAGGGGAGATTAGAGGACTCAATGTTTTAGGATAACATCCTGATCAACCACTTTGCATAAGCTTCTTCTAGCCGGAGACCTCAACCTCAGTGCACCGAAGAGGAAACATATAACCAGACGGTGTCTGCCCACTGAACGGCCTCCAAGGGGGGCGTGGTAGACTGTAATGGCCACCACATAGACCCTCAGGGTGAAGTGGGTCAACCCTACAGAGAGAAGGGCCTGCAGGAACTCCAGAACTGTCCCAACTGGGCAAATAACTGGGTCGAACTAGCAGTCTTTGCACCAGGAGGTGAAAGGTTTCCACCTCAAGATGTACAGTTTCCTCATGGAGGGAGTTCTGGAGGATGATCTCAGCAACCTCGGTTGAGAGACCAGAAGCTACGAGATGTGCCCCCTCATGGGCCACTACCATAACTTCCATAGCTCTGGGCGGGGATGGAAAATTGTGTACTTCACCTGTGAGAGGAGACCCCTTCTGACAGTAATCTCCCATGGAGCGCTGTCAAGGAGAGAAATCAGATCCGAGAAACATACTCGGCCCGCCCAGAATGGGGCAACTAATAGAAGATGGACCCCATCCCGGTGTAGTCTCAGCAGAACTCCTGGGAGCAGAGCGATCAGGGGAAAAGTGTTCAGACGAAGCCTCGGCCAAGTCTGCACCATGGCATCCAGCCCCAGTGGAGCCAGATGAGTCAGAGAAAACCAAAGGGGACAGTCAAGTCAAGTCAAGTCACCTTTATTTATATAGCGCTTTAAACAAAATACATTGCGTCAAAGCAACTGAACAACATTAATTAGGAAAACAGTGTGTCAATAATGCAACAAATCTGTTTTGCACTGAGTCGATGAGTCGCAAACAGATCCACGTGACTAAATATTCTCCATATCATATACCTCCATATTCTTCCATTCCCCGGGCCTTGGCCCCTGCCTGAACAGGATGTCTGCTCCCATATTGAGATGCCCAGTAATATGAACTGCTCTCAGCAAGAGGAGTTTGCCCTGGGACCACACAAAGACCAGGTATGTTAGTTTGTACAAACTGCGTGAGCACAGACCCCTTGGTGGTTGATATAAGAGACCACCGCTGTGTTGTCGGTGCGTAGGTCTGGGAGAAAGTGAAGTAGTGCTCGAAGCATGGCCAGCATCTTCAGGCAGTTGATATGCTATGTCAGATGGCGGCCACTCCACAGACCAATGGACAGGGTGGCCACTCATCACCTCACCCCAGCTGGTGAGGGACGCATCTGTCACTAGCATTACGCGGCGACAAGCTCCAAGCACTGGGCCCTGAGACAAGATCCAAGATCTCCTCCACATGTCTTAGGCATGTAGGACCTCCGAATGACCTTGAGCATGCGAAGTGAGTTTCCCCTCGGGGAGAAGTCCTTGGTCTTGAGCCACCACTGTAGGGGTCTCATGTACAGCAGGCCAAAAGGTATCACGTTGGACGCAGCTGCCATCAGACCCAGCAGTGTAGAATTATATTTTGTGACTGTGGTGAGGATTGACTCGATCAGGAGACATCTGTGCCTGCACCGTGGTTGAATCCCAAACCATGCCCAGATAAGTGGTTATTTGTACTGGAGAAAGCACACCTTTCTTGGCATTAAGTCTTAACCCCAGGTCTTTCGTGTGAACGAGAATGACATCTCGATGCCAAACCGCCATCCAGTCTGATTGAGCTAATATCAACAAATCATCGCACCATATGGTTAAATCATGAATGTGGGGTGGGAATGCAAGGCCAAAGGAAGAACCGGTATTAGTAGGAACTTCCTATGATGGGGAAGGATGGAGTATGCATCTTTCTAGATTGATCGTGACACCGGTCCTCAGACTTGATTCTCTGCTTTTAGTGCGAATGTGCTGAACCTCAGTCCCTTAACTGAGCGGTTCAAAAGATGCTGATCTAAAATAGGACGAAGGAACTCTTTATCCTTCCTTGAAATGGTGAAGTACTGGGTGGAAAAAACCCCATTGAACTGAGGAAGAGGAGAACCGAACTGGATTCTGTGGCCTCTCACAACAGTGTGCAGGACCCACTGGGACATGTTTGGTAGTAGTTTTCACACTGCTAAATAGTCTACTAAGGGAACCAGTCTCTCGAGACTGACCTCTGGTGTAATCAGAGCTGCTGGCTCGGTGCCCTGAAGTGGCGAACCAGCAGGGGAGAGCTTAACTAGCTGCTAAAGAGAAAACCATGGATGTCACAAGCCTCTAAGCACCGCTACGTTTCCGGGCAGTAACTGAGAGAATCGCTCGCCGGAGACAGCTGGGCCCTAGAACATGGGCAGTGTTGGCAGACTGATGTCCTGAGGGCACTGAGGAGAGACAGGCACCGTTTAATGCAGTGTACACTGCTCTTCCCCAGAGGGGCCTGCCCCCGAGGTCTTGAGCCACAGCATCAGCACTCTCAAAGCTGAAGTCTCCTTATAAAAATGATGTCCATCAGACCCACGTCGTCTGCTAGGAAGACTCGATTGACCAGAGCCTGCTCAGGGCAGGACCCAATGTAGAACACTTGGCAGGATGCAGGTTCAGAACCGCTCGAAGCTTTCGGCCTGGGAGCGCCACTCTGACTCTAGACTCTGCGGAGTACGAGAAGTGACACCCCCAGAATGAGGAGCTGGAACAAGAGAGGTTGGGACTGCTCCACCCAGCAGCTCCTGCTGACCGCTTCAACCTCCTCAGAGGAAGAGAGGTAAACGTGCTCTTACTCAAATTTTACATCCCATGAGCTCCTGTATATCTAACTTCTCAAAGTGAGATAAATGTCATTATATTTCTCAGAATTAAATGTCATCAAACAATCAGATGAGTAAACACAGTCTGGCTTGAGATACAATTCATATCAAAGTGATATATTTAACTTCTCATAGTCAGATAAATACTGAATTTTAATTCCTCAGAATTAAATGCAGGTAAACAACCAGACGAGTAAACACGGTCTGGCTTGTGATACAATTCATATAGAAGTGATATATTTAACTTCTCATAGTCAGATAAATGGCTCATTTAATTCCTCATTATTAAATGGAGCCCCACAACCAAACGAGTAAGCACGGTCTGGTGTGGTGATATTCACATCAAAACTGAAAAGAATGTCGTACACGCTTTGCTTTCGGCAGCACGCGAGTCGCTTAATCACACAATATAAACAATATTAATCTCCTCGGAGATAAATAGCTGCAGCAGTGAGTTCACCATCAGAGGGGGAAGTAACCGCAGCGTGGGCTTCCGAGTCTCAAAAACAAGCTCTAGATCTAGGGAATGCGGGTGGAGATTAGGGGTGTGCCTGGATAGTCGAACATTTGAATATTCGTTCTGCTCTAATTATTCGATTAATAAAAAAGTTCACACTAAAACCTAATTTGGTCACTTTCTGTGATTCTCTACAGCATATTTGAAAATGTATGCAAGCAAAAAATAATTAATGAATGAATAAGGGGCCGTTCACATATCACGCTTAAAAACGCTAGGCGTACCGCTTTCTCCTTTCCTGTGGCGTCTGCTGTTGCTAAGCAACAATGACGCGCTCTCTCCATGAAGACGCGGAAATTTCAGCAAAGGATAAATAGATTTGCAGCACAAAAAATCGCTTTCAGTAGCTCTGCTACTAAATTAACATCTCGTGTTTCTTGATGAAAACATGAGAGAAGTAAGAAAAAATTTTTTTTGAACATTATCAGGACATTTTCCTTGATGCGAGTAGTGCGGATGCAGCCGCCGCCACCAACGATGAAGAGGATGCAATGCCCACTCGTCGGAAATGGCTGATCCAGTTCTCCAGCGATGATTACAGAGAGTCCAGCCAGGAAGAGTGGGAACAGTTCTTGCTGGAGCCATGTATTCCACCAGATGAGGATCCCATTCAGTGGTGAAACGAAAACACGAAGCGCTTCACAAAAATTATTCGCTTAGCACACCGTTATTTGTGAGTCCCGACAACGTCTGTGCCATCAGAGCGCGTTTTTTCGGTGGCCGGCCTGCATGCATTGTTAAAGCTTTTCAGCTACAAAACACGATGTGTAATGTTCAAGCTTATTGTGTGTAAGCTTGTTCAAAATGACGGAAACAATAAATGTTGCTGAAAAATAACGTCTGTCTCATTAAACTTAATTTAAATAAACGAATATTCGTTTTTGTGAGCTCAAATATTCGAATGTGATATTTGCGGAAAACGCCCATCCCTAGTGGAGATAGGAAGAACCGTCTCCAACCCATCCGCCAGATCTCGTGAAATCCCCGCGAACTTAGTCGCTGCCGTGCCTCAACAACAGCAGGACCGGAATCGCAAGATTACAAGCACAGACATGCTCCTCTGAGCGTGCCCGTCGAGAGCTGAGAAGCACAATCAGCCCCCTTATTTTTACTCAAGAGCTGACTGTGCGAGCTACACTCCTCATAAATGCTGCTTGTTGTAATATTAGGTCATAATATTGCTTGTGTAACTGATGCTTGTGCAACTCGTGTTTCTGCAACTGTGAGCTCATCGATGCCCTCCGTGTCAATCTTCTGGGAGAAAGACAGGGGGAGCGTCGCACCCTCTCCTTGGGGGGGGAAGGACTGCAATGCAGGCTTCCGAAACCCCGAGAGCGGGCGTGAAAGTGAAACCCGTGAGTATAGTCACCGCTCTGCCTCAGCAAAAGCAGGACCGGCACCGTGAGAAACGCTAGTAAAGGCACCCTCCCTTCAAAGAGAGCCTTCTGAGAGTGAAACAAAGCAGTAACAAACGGTCGCATCGTGGGCCGTCAACTCCCTTGAGCGTTGATACTTCGAGCTTTGCTCTCAAGCAGACAACACACTGCGTGTGTCCCTACCCCAATATATTATTAAGGGCAGGGAAAACACACAGCCTGAACGCTGCCTGCTTTAGCCCAAAACTTCTCTTGGCTGAGGTTTGATATAATGGAGCTTATCAGTGGAATAACAACACTAAATAAGACTCACAAAACAAATAGCAACATACACACACACAGAGCTTCGCTGAATGACAAAAAGCTGACGCTCGTTCCACCTCACATGCTTTTATAGCTTCCTGGTCGCTACGTCACCCATCTATGACATCACATCCATTCATGAAACTGATTTCACATATTATTCAGAGCTGGTCATGGTGAAGGGCATTCCCATAGCATTTTCCGACACAGCTCGAGTTCCTGAAGGGGAACTAATGAATCACGGAGGAGAGTATACATGGTTTTAAACATGGTTAAAAAAAAAACATATATATATTTTAAGAAAGTCATGGAAAAGTTTTTTTTTTTAAGTAGCTGAACTAAATGATGACGTTTTCCAGACACATTTAATGTGTCCATGTCTGACATGTTTAGTGCCGTAGCTCTCGTTAAACAAGCGTGATTATATCAGTGTATTCATACAGCTCCAGTTATGCTGCTCTACTTAATGACTTCACAGTTATACAGTGTGGTTATATATGTGCATGTATTATACATGAGTGGTTATTTAACTGAGATGCATGAAAAATACATGGAAATGAGACGGGAATCAATGGCAGCGAGCGGCTGTGGTGCTTCATTGCTGCTGGAGATTGAGACGCTGCTTTGCTCCTCATGAGCCGTGAACTAGTGAACGTGTCCAGAGGAAACACAAGCTCCGAGCTGTCAGAGTCAACAAGAGCGGCCGCTGATATCAGAGGAATACTGCAGCACACACACATACACACACACACACAGGCAGAGCGCTTGACTGTGATTTATGCTTCTCATGGGAATCACGTCTCACTGTGAAATGAAGAATGAGTTCTATTAGCACACACATGAACACCACACACACACACACACACATGAACACCACACACACACACACACACACACACATGAACACCACACACACACACACACACACACACACACACATGAACACCACACACACACACACACACACATGAACACCACACACACACACACACACACACACACACACACATGAACACCACACACACACACACACACACACACACACACACACACACACATGAACACCACACACACACACACACACACACACACACACACACATGAACACCACACACACACACACACACACACACACACACACACGAACACCTCTCTCAAACACAGCACACATGAACACCACACACACACACACACACACACACACACACACACACACACACACACACACACACACATGAACACCACACACAAACACACACACACACACACACATACATGAACACCACACATACACATACACACACACACACACGAACACCTCTCTCAAACACAGCACACATGAACACCACACACACACACACACACACACACACACACACGCACACATACACACACACGAACACCTCTCTCAAACACAGCACACACGAACACCACACACACACACACACACACACACACACACACACACGCACACATACACACACACGAACACCTCTCTCAAACACAGCACACATGAACACCACACACACACACACACACACACATGAACACCTCACACACACACACACACACGAACACCTCTCTCAAACACAGCACACATGAACACCACACACACACACACACACACATGAACACCTCACACACACACACACACACGAACACCTCTCTCAAACACAGCACACATGAACAGCACACACTCACATGCGTATCACACACTCCGGCATGAGCTCTATATCCTCACCATATTCTGGGTCTGAGCGTTTGCATCTCTTCATGATGAGCTTTTGTAAGAAGATTAGAGCTGTGCAGCAGACAAGCACAGAGAGTGTGTGTGTGTGTGTGTGTGTGTGTGTGTGAGAGAGAGAGAGCAGTAAAGGGGAGTTTTGTATCAAAGAACTGATAAAGCTATGGTAGTTTTACTGAGTGTGTCCCGTCAGTCCATCACTCTTTAACTCTTGTCTCGTGCTCTAGAGGTCAGATCACCCAAAATCAGCATTCTGTCATCCTTCACCCTCATCATGTCACAACACGCTAGCTTGCATGCTTTCCTCTCTCAAACCCTGAAGACCATACTTCCTCCATGTTTTAGTTCATGCAGGGGATGTTAGTTCGGACCAGTGTTCTTCAGAATATCTGCGTTTCTGTCCCTCACAGAAAAAAAGTCTGTTTCACTATAACATATCACACGATCAGTAAGCCAGGTTTTTCTTCATTAAATCATCAGCGTTGAAACTGTTTAAATTAATTTGTTATTCAGTACACAGAATTTTAGAAAATTTGATTATAATTCAACTTTTCTTACAGAGTTTGTAACAACATGAAGACGAGTAAATGATGACAGAATGATGATTTTATGCTGAACCTCTATTTAATGCCTCATTAACATTTATAATGCCTCGTAATACACACACAGAGCAACACTTGACGACTTACATCTATTAATATTATATGTGTATACACGTGATAGACTTGTGATGTTTGTCGGCAGTATGACATTAAGGAACTGTGAATGTCACTTTATTCCCTTCTTTCTGCTCAAGGAACATTTTAATTAGACCCGTTTCATAATCATTCTACTCTTGTAACTCATGGATATGATTTTTTGTGTGTTTGTACATACACAACCATATTTTGAGGACAAATTTGTGTCCAGAAATGAGCTAAACCTCAAAACATTCTATTCTATTCTATTCTATTCTAAGCATAATATTATGCTTTATTGTTAAACCTTTAAAAAACCTTTTTTGTTAAGGTGTATTTAAAGTGTAACTAAACCCCTGCTCAGAGCCTGACTCCACCCACTGACAATATTTGAAAAATGCTGAAAAGTGGGCAGATCACAGCGGAGATAGAGGGGACGAACCGAGGGCGGGGCTGAGCGAGAGCGGCGTGATCCTGAGACTCGCAGTGACGGATTGATTGACAGCTGCTCAGAGACGCTAAAATGGAGAGTGACTGTAATGACGCAAGTAGCTTTGCAACAGAGCGATCATTTGAAGTAGAGGACTTTTCTCCCCCACTTTTACCTGAAGTGGAGGGTGTCGAGGTGTCTGTTCATATCAATTCGAGCCGCTGGCTCAAACTGCGGTCTTAACTCCCGCACCGCGTCGCTTTTCATCGCGAGCTGTGTGGAGAAGCCCATTTCCACCTCCATTGCGTTGGAGAAGCAATCCCATGTAAAATGCAGTTTGCACACTCCAGCTCTAGGCGGGAACTCACGGTCTTCCAGGCCAAGTGCATGCAACCACTGGCGCCTAATTTTAAAGTCTGCTGGAAAACTATGCAGTTCAGCAGTGCTGTCGCAACTAGCAACACACCTCCGTACCATCCTGACAACTGTACTAAATACAGATAAATCTACGCTAACTTGAAGATCTAAATAACTATATAATTGCTATGCTGAAAGATGCTATATTAGTCTATCCTGGTCATTATCAATACTCGCAATTCCAGCTCCTGACTCACTACAGTAATTTTGACGGAACAAGATGGTTTTATACTGCCAAGGGCGTGGTAGCTCGTACCAAGGGGCGTGGTGAGCTGGAAACTGCTTACGTCACTTGCCACCGCAACATCCAATAGGAAAAATCAACTGCAGTAGCCACCGTTCAACCTGAAGAGGGCAGCACTCACACGCTTTTACACCATATATTGTAGAATTAAAACACTTTATACTCTAATGTCAAAAAAGTTACTCGAATCAATGAACAGCACTAATAAAGCCCCATTCTTACAGATCAGTAACTAAAAAAAGTTGGTTTAGGGTTTAGTTACTCTTTAATAAATAACTGTCTTTGAATCATACACACACACACACACACACACACACACACACACACACAGACGCACACACACACACAGACGCGCACACACACACACACACAGACGCACACACACACACACACACAGACGCGCACACACACACACAGACGCGCACACACACACTGACACAGTGTTTTCTTGTAAACTCTCCAGCAGTTTATTTGATGGATTATTGTGGGATTATGGAGAGAATGAGGATATAGGAACTGTAATCCAGACAACACGTCAAAACATCAAACTCTGTGACAGGAGTGTGTTTGTGTGTGTGTGTGTGTGTCATCTGTGACATTTGTAGATGATGTAATCAAATTACAATACACAAATGCAATACTAAAACATGTATATATAAATTTTTTTATTGCAAAACACTCATATTTAGTCATTCATGATGTATGCGAGTGGCTGAGCTCATTTACTGCAGTTATCATTTCCATGGTAACATTGTCTTCTCTGATTGGTGGGTCTGTCTTGAGGATTATGGGTAATGTAGTGGTTTTGACCACAAACCCAGGTAGCAGCTGGTATTAGTGTAATTGATGTGTGGTATAATAACAGCACTTACGATGAATGTGATTAACTGATGATGAGTATCAGCTGACTGAGATGAGAGGACAGGTGTGAGCGAGCTTCATCAGCCGTGCGTGG
>NC_081757.1:45045408-45047908 GCF_963082965.1 Carassius carassius | reverse complement strand
GGTTTCTCCTCACTAGATGACGTCAGGCTCGGCTCACGAGGACAGTGAGCGGCTCAGAGATCTGTGTGTGTGTCTCAGAGGAAACGCTCGAAGCCCAACACAAGCTGCAACAAAGGCTTTTCTGGCCGAGACAAAAGAGGATGTGAAAGGCAATATGTCACACAGTGTAGAGTGTGTCCAGACAAAACCCAGTTCATTAATTCAGTGTGTTCACGCGCTGACAGGGAAGACGTACTGCTGCTCCGCTGCTACTGAATCAAAAGTTCAGCTCCACGTTTCTGACTCTGACAAACACAAACCTTCACACTCGACTCAGTCGTTTGGCTTGTGATAAAACACTTCAGAATCGTGAAGCAGGAATGAGCTGGAGCTCCAGAATCAGGACAGAGTGATGAGCATCTCTTGCCGTGTTTCCACCCAAATTACCCGGAACATTTGTACCAGGAACTCCCCCCCCCCCAGACCTGTTGCTTTCTGTGTTTCCACCGCGGTGTAAAGTACTGGGAAGATTAGGCAAGTAGTCTGGTGACGTAGGTCTGCGCGCGTTTCTCAATACAAACTACGCTGATTTTGGATATGCATCCTCCTCAGTAGTTCAGACTTTGCTCATTCGTCTCGGGAGTGTGATGTCCACGACGACGCTAATCCAGTAAATCTGCAAACAGCAGCATATACTTGATAACTTCAGTCAGATGACCATGGCTACTGCTATTATCCTCTCTGTATATTTACAATAAAAAGAAATAGGATATCAAATACCACTGCCTCCTTTCGTTTTCATTTAAACATAATAACAGCTGCAGAAATGTAACGTTACTTAGTTCAGGGATATGTGTGTATGTACAGCATTACAATGAAACGAAATATTAGATAGATTTGCCTTTTTTATTTTCATTTTAACATATAGATAAATTGAATACAGACCAAAGAAAACCTGTTAGATTTACCCGGCAGCTGAATTATATTTTATGTTTAACCACTAAAGAGACATCAGAGCCAGCGGCACACATCAGAAGGTCTAGCCGAGGTGAGGCTGCTCTCGGCGGATACATGATCACTGATCTCCCGCTGATCGCGTGGAGCTCACCGTCTCTGAGATCGGACAAACACTAGGCGCTGTCCTTTTTAAATAAACCACAGATTTGAGTTTTTAACAACTAAATTCTTGCCTAAAATACTTATAAAATTACATTTCATGACACAATAACAGTAATATTTTGAAAATTATCTGAATAAATGGTGGTTGAACTCAACCAATGCTGCGTGAACTCAACCAATCAGGATGTTTAGCGCCCAAGTCCCGCCCCCAAAAGTTCCGGAACTTTGAAAAAGTACCACCTCGCCAGCAGGGACTTTCTGAGGGGCATTTATTTACCCAGAACTTAATTTAGTTCCTGGTTCCTGCGGTGGAAACAAACCGAGTACTGGCCCAAAGTCCCTAGTTCCTGGGTAAAGTGCTGTAAGTGTGTGTGTGTGTGTGTGTGTGTGTGTCTGTGTGTGTGTGTGTGTGTGTGTGTGTGTGTGTGTACTGGACACATGGGCCACGTCTCTTCAATTTCTTGTTAGCTGTAGTTTGTGTTTAGGGTTACTTCAGTAAGAATCTCCTTCACTGATCATCTAATACGGTTTTATTGCTTTGTCATATATATATTTATATTTATATTTCACATTCAAACAAACACACTACAGTTCAGTTGATTAAAAATAGTGACAGTAAAGACATTTATAATGTTACAAAATATTTCTATTTTAAATAAACGCTGTTCTTCTGAACTTTCTGTTCATCTGTGAAACCTGAAAAATAAAACGAATCACAGTTTTCACAGAAATATTGAGCAGCACAACTGTGTTCAACATTGATAATAATCAGAAATGTTTCTTGAGCAGTAAATCATATTATTCTGATTTCTGAAGATCATGTGACACTGAAGACTGGAGGAATGATGCTGAAAATACAGCAGAGCATCACAGAAATACATTACACTTTAACACAGATTCACACTGAAAACAGATGTTTGAAATTGCAATATTTTAAAGTTTTTACATAAACATTTGATTGCAGTTCATTCTGAGTTCTGATGTCCACGTTGAAGAGATTCTCTCTCTCTGTTAATGTTGCAGTTTATACATTTAATCATTTAACATGGTACTTTACAAAAATATTAATTAATTCTAGTGCTGTCAAACAATTAATTGTGATTAATCACATCCAAAATAAACATTTTTTTTTACATAATGTGTATGTGTGTGCTGTATATATTTATTATGCATATATACATACACACATACAGTATATATTTTGAAAATGTTTACATGTATATACAGTAATACATTTATTTTCATATAATTTATATTATATGCAAATATATTTAATATATAAACATTGCATTTTGTTCTTTAATATATACATGCATGTGTGTGTATTTATATATGCTTAATAAATAAACACAGTACATGCACTTACTGTATTATGAAAACAAAACAAAAAACGTTTATTTTG
>NC_081757.1:44960408-45040408 GCF_963082965.1 Carassius carassius | reverse complement strand
GGGAACTGTTAATTAATCACACAAATATTACACAGACTGGCGTGTGTTTGCAGGCCGAAATGAGCTCATAAAGGCCCGGTCGGAGCCAGAGATGCTATCGTGAACGGAAATAGCAAGTGTGTGGCATCGGTCAGCGGGCGACGAGTGCGAGCCAAATCTGACCTCCGCTCGTGAGCAGGAGTCCGGCCGGGCAGTAATCATGAAGAAACCTTCGGAATAAAGAGACAAAGAAAACTAAATATTGAGAAAATCATCTTTAAAGTTGTTCAGATGCAGTTCTTAGCAATGCATGTTACAAATTACAAATGTCTTCATGGAACATGATCTTTACTTAATATCCTAATGATCTTCTGCAATAATTCTGATCCACACAATGTATTGTTGTCTATTTCTACAAATACACCTGTGCTACTGATGACTGCTCCTGTGCTGCAGGGACACAATAAACATTTAAATGTGTGTTCCGGTTTATTTCTTTATCTTTCATTTCTTTCTTGGAGCAAAACAGACCTCTGAGACTGAGCAGTGCATGAAAACACCTGGCATCTTGTGCTTCACAATGCAGAGCTGTGTGCTGATGATTACTCTGTGTGCTGATGGATTGATGATTGATTGCTCTCGTGTCTCTCTCTCTCTCTCTGTAGGTTGTGAGAGCGTTGCAGGAGCGTTGTGAGCTGGCACACTCCGTGGGTGAGTCGTAACATCATGCCTGTGCCAAGCGTCCGTGAAGCGTTCCCCTCCGTCCGACTCTGTCTCCTGCTGCTCACCGCCTGTGTCCTGCTCTCCAGCGCCGAGGGTACGTCTCTCTTTAACTGTCTCTCTAACACCACAGAGACCGAACACAGCTGATCGTGTCTGTAGAGCGGCCCGAACAACCTGGCACACCTAAGAGTCTTACAGTCAAGGTGCACCAATGAAAACAAAGATACTGGACAATCCAAAACCAGAACTAAAGAAAAGATCATAACAAGCACCGATGTGCATTAGAGGTCTAGATGAACACACACAATAAACCACTGATTTCAAAGAAAACATTTGAAGACCCTTCAGTTTTTTTATTATTATATTTACCAATTTAATAAGAAGAGAGACTCAGACCAGCTACATGCACCAGCTACATGCACCAGCTTTAAAGCTCCTATGTGGAGCTTTAAAGAATCTACTTAAGTGTGAACTGAATGGAGTGTTTTTAGACAAATTCATATTAATTGCATTTAAATGAAAATGCTATTATGTTTTGTATTTTATATTATAAAACAGTTTGAATTTATAGTAAATATAAATTGAGCTGAACTTAAGTAGAACTTAAGTAATTTTTTATATATGATTTCAGAAGTATTAGGGTTGTCTTTGAAATATGGTTAAAGTACTGCTGAATGAATGTGCATTTAAGATCAGCTCAAATATAAGAGATTATATTTAATATATAAAAGACTAATAAAACATATTTATTTAACATAAAAACAATTTTTTGGCATTGTCGCAAAAGTCACTTTTTAAAAGTGTGCTTAAGCATGTTTTACAGTAATGAATGTGTCTCTGTTAAAGTCACTTAAGTTATTCATTAATATTATACAGTATGTGACCCTGGACCACAAAACCAGTTACAAGGGTATTTTTATTTATTTATTTATTTATTTATTTATATTTTTTATTGAGATGTATGCATCATCTGAAAGCTGAATAAATCATCTCACCATCGATGTGTGGTTTGTTCGGAGGAAAAAGAAAATCATCTTTAAAGTTGTTCAGATGAAGTTTATTATTATTTGAATGCATATTACTAATCAATCAATAAGTTTTGGCATATTTAAGGTAGGGAATTTACTAAATATCTTCATGGAACATGATCTTTACCTTAATATCCTAATGATTTTTAGCATAAAAGGAAAAAAATATAATGTTGACCCTTACAATTATTTCTTATTTAATTATTTTGTACTATTTCTTCAAATATACCCCAGAGACTCAAGACGTATATTACACATATATTATCGGCAAGTGATTTTTTTAGGAATACACGGATGTTAAACACGTGGCACATGATCAGTGCTGATCTGGTCATTGTGTGCCGTCAGTCTTCTGCTGTTGTGACTGGGATCTTGAGTTCGTTCGGTGTGTTATTCTCCTCATTAGCAATGAAATGACGAGTCTGTCCGAGCTCAGTGTGTGATGTCTGTGAGTTCAGTGTGTGGTCATGTGTGTCATGGCGTTTCATTTTAGCACGTCTGTAGGTTTTGCTGTGGTAATTAAATCTTGTCAGCTCGTTTGCAGCTTCAGGCTTTAATTAGTGCTGCGTGGTTCTTGTGTGGATGGGAATATGACAGGAATAATCAGGAACCCTCACACACACACACACACAGAGAGAGAGAGTCTAGAGCTTCCCAAACCTCCTGATCGACCCACGGAGGTGATGGGAGGATGAAGTTCAATCTAAATAAATGTTGTGTTGTACACAGAAATAGTGTGCTAACTCCAGGACCCTGTCTGTGTAGAGCGTCTGAGGCGCTCGAGGTCCCCGTTCAACGAGGGATGGTCGATGTAGGCTTCGGCTAATAAAAGACAAACTCTCTCTGTCTCTGAGACACACCTGGTCCTGTCTGAGGACATTTCAGTCCTGTCCCACGTAACCCTAAAAAGTCTGGATTTACCAAATCATCCCTCATCGTATGATCGTCCATCACTGAATCTCGTTCTTGTTCTCGAAGCCTGTGAAAGTGAGCTCTCTCGAGGATGAGTGACCGCTGCGTAGCTTACGTGCACATCTTGATGAAGAGGTCAGGCTGACTCTCTAAGCATGTTCTTAATTTAGCTTTTCATAACAACATGGCATTGTCAGGTTCAGATGACTTGAAGTTTCAGGATAAAACTTTGAAGTCAAGTTTATTTTTAATTCCCAGTAATTATTAAATAATATTTGAGCTGCTTCACATTTGTGTAATAATAAGCAGAACTACCTTCAGTGTAACGATTCATTCAGGATCAAGACAAACGTCAAAAGACTGCAAACTCAGTTAAATTCCTCATACTCGTGACAGGTTTGCATGTCCTTTGGTCAGTGGTTTAACTCAGAATAATGTGTATGTTTTTCTTTCCGTTTCTGATTCACTTGTAAAATTTATATAGTGAAATATAGTTATACGTTTCTTTTAAATCACTATTTAAATAAACATTGGCTTCCTTATAACTACATAATATATTCTAAATTAATTGTATACATACAAATATAGTAATAATAATAACAACAACAATAATGCATTTATTCAAAGGTTTTTGTTCACATTCACTTTATTGATCTCTAAAGCTTGTTCCCAAATGACTGTCTGCTTTCTGAGTATAGTGAGATATAAAGTATTCTTGAGTAGAAAAGAGAGAGAGAGGGCAGCGTTCGCACTCGTGCTCGTGTTTGTCATGCCCACAAGCTTTGCACAGCGGCAGCTGTTTAGTGTCTGCTGTTTCACACACACACACACACACACACACACACACACAGTGCGGCCATCACATTGATGACTTTGCAGTTAATGAAATTGAACTGAATTTGTCCCATTGCATTATGGGATTGTTACACACACACACACACACACACACACACAGAGCAGAAGCAGTTTTTCCCCATTGCACGGCTCTTTTTACCGACACTGTCAGACATGAAGACAGCACTGGACGATTCTCAAGGGGGTCTCACCCAAATCTAGTAATTATTACCTGCATGCAAATTAATTGTCCACTCTGCATGCTATCTTATGAATATTTATGATGGATATGAGTGCAGCTAACTAGTGTAGAACAGAGAGTGCAAATCAACAACTCTTGTAAGAACACACACACTGACATACACACACACACACACACACACACACACACATCACTCTCTGGTTACATATTTGTCTAATACAGTATTACATGTTTGCATAGAAATAACAAGTGAGATATTTTACATGTTAATGTGCTCAAATAAAGTTGTAGGAAATTCCTGTCAATTACTCGTCTTTCTAAACCTGACTGAGCAACTCTCTTCTGTGGAATAAAAGGAAATATTTTCAATAATGTACCAATTGCTCTTTTCCATGGAATTATAATAAACGTGAACTGAAAGCCTTCAGAAAGCACCATCATTCCAGTCAATTATTTTCTCATGAACTCCCAAAGACAGTGGAAGTACATATTTTCGGTAAATAACGACTCAAATTTCTACCGTTTCCTCATGCAGCATTGTTGTGGAATATGAAGCACAATATGAATTCATAATTGATTTAAATTGCTATTTTCATGCTTTTGCATCAGTATGTAGCTTAATAGACCTGGTTCCACATTCATTACAAGGAAAATAGCAGCCATTACATTCTTCAAAACATTTCTGTTTGACTTCCACTGAAGAAAGTCAGTCACACACATTTATAACAACATGAGGGAGAATACATGATGACAGAATGCTTCTGGGTGAACTAAAACTTCAACAGCCGCTGCTCGTTTAGCCAGTAAACAACTACTAGGGGCTCGTACGTTCAACAAGCAAACCTCTCTGCAAAAATAAATGAAATAATAAAATAAAACAGAACATGGGATCAATAAGCCAAGGAGTGCAGCTCTTTCTTCTTCACAGAATGAGAGCAACTGCAATTTCACACTTCCTGAACTGCTGCCGCTCATTATGGGATTTAATTGGCTGAACTATTCTGCCCAGTCAGCCGTGACCGTTTGGGCGGAGCAGAAGGCATTTCCACTATTACATCCCATCAAGGGGTCGTCATGACGATAGCTGAAAACACACACACACACACACACACACACACACACACACACACACACACACACACTCTCTTAATTCTCCATTTGTACCAAATCCAAGATGTATTGATCAAACAGTAATTAAATTGCCCTCTCTCCGTTTGATATAGATTTATAATCGCAGTGTAAATACTCTGATGACATTTCAGCATAGCGAACTCAATACCGCTCACGAAACACGATAATCACTGCACAAGACATTCTTCATCTGTGACATCACAATGAGAGATGTGACTTGAGCATTTGAAGGTTTTTAAGTTCAGTTTAGAGGCTCATTAATCATATTGAGGCACAGACCTCAGATGTCAGATGTTACCTGTTAAACACGGATCTCTCTAGAACGGCATCTAGATTTCCTAGAAGCTAAACTCTGATGACCCAAACAGTGTTGTTCCTCAAGTTAGAGCCTTCGGCTTGGTCTCAAATGTCACCCTCAGCTGCTGGACTGTTGGGTTGTGGTCTGATATAGGGGGTCTTATGGACTTCTTTTCAATTAGTTGTGCCACTAGTCATGGTAAAGCTGCATGTTAGAACCACATGATATTATATCACATTTGCATTAATGTATTTGCCAGAGACCTCTTCCCATAGTAACGTAAAATGCCTTCAAGGTAAAATTCAGACAGTATGATTTTGAATTTTAATCAGACTATGCACAGCCTAGTTCCACACTACTGCATTGACAATGCACAAAGGGGGTGCTCATGAGCTCCCTTCAGAATGATGAAATGACGAACGGGACTCCCTGCGGTCTCAAGAGCCCCCCCGACATTCATCAGGGAAGGCCACAACACCGCAAGTCCACTGTGATTTGAGGAGAGTTGATTCTTCAGACTAATGGGAACATATCTAGAGTTATGGAGTAGATTTTCCAACCCATGCGGTGGACGGCACATACACACACTCCCATATGGCAGCCCTGACGAGTATATGTGTGTGTGTATATCCCACTGTGCCACCTCACACAGTCACTTCCCCTTACCATCTGTGAAACTCCTCTCAGCGAAACCAACGCCATTCTTCAGTGTGTGTGCGGAGACAGTGTTTTCCTCCATCCTTACGTTATACATGGGAAGAGGTTTGTGTGTCTAAACAGACAGGATGAGGCTCATCCATTTGGAGAAACGGGGGAGAGAAAGACAGGGAGAGAGAGAGAGACAGAGAGAGTGTCAGCATGATAAATGGCATAAATCTAACTGTGAAGACTGTAGGCTAAGGAAAAACGACAGAGCGAGAGAGAAAGAGAAAATGAGGGTAAGAATGAAATGGAAGCCAATTCTTCATCTCCTCTCTTTGTGTCCAATGTTTTTATTTTTTTTTTGCGTTTTCTTTTCTTTTCTTTTGTGTGTGTGTGTGTGTGTGTGTGTGTGTTATTCTGATGCAAGGTGAAGAATCTTGGGAGTGAAGTGCCCATTAGTTGAACCCTCAAAAAAAAAATATTTCAAAGGGTCCTTCGATGTAGTTATTTTGAACACTTGTGTTTGGAATGGTTGTTTCCTGCTCAAAGTACCCTGGGAAGGTATGATCTTTGCCATTTGGAACACACTGACTGCAGCATCACACATTCATTTGTCTGTGTGTGCATATTTATATCTGGCAAATTCTTTCATTTAATACACTGCTAAGCGCTTAACAAGGAGAAGGCCTTTTCATGTCAGATGGGCTGTTATCATCGGACTATCCCGGCATTATTAAGCAGGTCACATGTTCAGTTCCAATGAAGTCTCGGGAACAAAAGACAAGTGAAATCATCAGCATTTCTTTCTCTCTCAGAGAGCAGTAATGAATAGACTGGAGAAAGGATAAATCAATAATTAATTATGTCTATTTCTAAAGCATCTATTCAGAGTTATCTGCATCCTGACCGAAGCACATTTTCCATTTTATGCAAAAAGAGTTAATTGCTGTTCGTTTTAAAAGGTGCAATTTTTACAACCAAATCAGCTTCTTAGGAAGACCCTGGTGTCTGTCACTGAGTAACATCAAATAACCATGGGGTACCTCAGGGTTCGTTTCTTGGCCCACTTTTGTTCTCCATTTACAATACCTCACTGGGTGCAATCATAAAGGTGCACCGCTTGTCCTATCCATGCTGTGCAAGTGTTATTGTGTTATTTCAGCCTTAAATTCCAGTTTATATATCTAACATCATCTTGGCCTGGAAGAAGGATCACTACCTTCTGTTTAACTTTGCTAATACAGAACTCCTTGTGTTTTCAGTCAGCCCATCAGTCAACATCAGTTTGGCTCAACATCTAAACTTTCTTGGCCATATCGCAATGATGGTCTAGTCATGCAGTGTCAAGCTCTATACGTTCAGAGCCAATACTTGGCTACTGCGGTGCTCTGTTGCTGCAATTTAGCCTCTACATACAGTATGATCCTGAACATGATGGTGCATCCGATCTTCAACCAACCCAAGATTCCCTATGTCTCTCAACTCTTGATCTCAATCCACTGGCTAACAATAGCAGCCCACAACAAATTCAAGGCTCTGACAGTGGTGTCGAGGACCCTTGATCAGCACCATCTACTTCACAGATTTGTACCATTCTCTGCAGTCAGTGAGTGAGTGAGTGACGTCTGGTGGTTACTAGAACCTTCGAGTTTACTATACCTCCTGAGACCTTTCAATAGTCACTGTCTGTCACTGGATTTATATGCACACACATAGAAGCTAGTTCAAACTGTAATGTAATGGATTGAAATGGATCTGTTTGGAGAATAGAAACCAAGTCCTAATCGCTCATTTCCAATCACTCCACCGGCCTCGCCCCGTTCCCACGGCTCTCGACCCAGCCCCACTCGTCACAGTTGCATTTCCAGAAATCTACTTCAGAGTAATTTTCTCCCCTGGCTCTTTCCACACCCACAACTATCTGCCAAATACTCCATTAGAACATCCTGTAAAGTAATATACAGCTCCAAGTAACTTACAGGTGACTTATTGAAATACAGTTCTCATGGAGTAACCAGAAGTGAGAGGTCATGATTAAAACTTAAAACCAGTCCTCACATTTACCAGCCTTGAGGCAAAAGGGTTCATGTTTGTTTTTTAGTTTTTTTAGTATTGCACTTTGTTCCCATCATCATACATACACTTTGTCCTTGTTCCTGTAGTCAGCTGTTAAGGTAAATATTAGTTAGGAGAAAGCTGGTTTACTCTTGTGGAATAACCACAAACCATCACACACAAACGCTCAAGGCCAGGTCCTCAAGCTACACACACTGTCACAGAATTAAATATTAGGTTGTTCTGATGTTGTCAGAGATGTTGATAATGTAGAGTCTCACAAGAAATCTGCTCTGACCCATACCTGCGTCATCTGCTTAAACATTTTCTTCAAGGTGTTTTTGTTAGTGAACACCAACAAGTAAAGTTAGGAACACGGATGTCAGGCTGTAAACGTGGCCAGAGGCGTTTGTCAAACCTCGACACGAGCCGAGACCTGCGTGGGCTGTGAAGTGACAGCCACTGTTGCCTGGGGAACCAGGTGATGTCCGTGACTCGCAGCGTGAATCAGAGTCCAGAATCTTTCTGTAAGAGGATCAGCTGTTTCATCAGGAGAAGAGAATGACGGAGAACATCAAATCATCAGACTCTTACGTATTGAAATGTCTGTGTGTCTCCCACTGGCCGCTGCGGGCCTCTTGGCCAAATGGAAATCCTGGAGGTCAGGAGCCGTGTCATTGTTGTCGGTGAGAATCTGGCGATAATGGATGTTGGTGAAGTCGCCCCATGAATCAAATCGCACGAGTAGATGATGTCATTCCTATCGAAGGTCGTCATCTGGCGTTAAAACGCCGGTGCTCAGAGGAAAGATCATCGCTCAGGTCCCACGAGCTGTCGCTCTCCAGAGATTCGCATTAGCTGATCGTCAACCATATGAAGCTCACACACACACACACACACACACACACACACACACACACACACACACATACACACTAGATGAGCTGCTGTAGAGGTCATCCTCATACACTGCCATCTTCATGTTAAACACACACACACCTTTTGGTCCACGTCTCACTCTACCAATCTCAGTCCATAAATGCGAGTGATTTTGGAAAATGCAGTTGACTATTGGAACTTCCTCTGGTGTCTGTCACTTGAAATCAGTGTTGTGTGTGTCTGTCAGGTGTGTGTGGTCCGGTCACCTCTAGCAGGGCAGATTTTATGTTGTTGTGGACGTTATAAAGTCGCTCTGCTGTGAAAATGGTTTGAAACATTCTCACAGACCACCATTAAATTAATGCGGTGTGAAAGTTCACGCTGCTCTCACACGCGTGTGTATATGTGATATAAGCCAATCTTGCAGTCTTTAGGAACATCTGGAAATCACAGCAACGCAGAAGAAGTATTGAAACAATTACATCACAATGATTGAATGCCATTGTATTAAATATTCAAATATCATAACAAGTAGCATTTATTTGAGGCCTTTTCCATCATCATCATCATCATGATTATTATTATTATTATTATTATTATTATTATTTTAAGAATTAGAAACACATTTTTTTTGCATGGTTAAATTCACATAGTTTATAGGTGTGTTGGTGTGTGTGTGTGTTTGTGTGTGTGTGTGTGTGTGTGTGCGTGCGTGCGTGTGTGTGTGTGTGTGTGTGTGTGTGTGTGTGTGTGTGTGTGTTTGCATGCGTGTGTTTGTGTGTGTGTGTGTGTGTGTGTTTGTGTGTGTGTGTGTGTGTGTGAGGGTGGTATCAGGTGTGTTGGTGTGTGTGTTTGCGTGCATGTGTGTGTGTGTGTGACACACACCGTATCCCACAATGCAGTGCACACCGCATCCATTTCCAGTGTGATGAATGAAGCGGAAGTCATGCAGCATTACAGGAGACTGCAGCACTCGTGTCTGAGACTGCAAACTTGGATTTATTTTGTATTTATTTTATTTATTTATTTTTTTTATAAAGGCAATTTTAATAGTAGTTTTATCAGGAAAATTACACTTTTCCCCCAAATCATGCAGCCCTACTGTGCATGTGCATACTGCAGGATACATAATTACCCATAATCCTCTTCAAGGTGAGAAAACGAATGCCTTCACATTGGGGAAAAATAAAATGACTACAAAACTGAAAGTCAGTCTCACTAATATGGCCTTTTAGGACACTTTCTGTTGTCAGTTCAGTTCATTTTGAGGTGTCCAGGGATGAAATCGAGCCTGAAAACAGCACACACACACACACACACACGCACGCACACACACACACACACACACACACACACACACACAAGCGTGGTGCTGTTCCTCCTTGTTGGGGTGTGTTTGGAGCTGATGTGCAGCATGAGCTCTTAAGCAGGATTTACTGTCGACCCAAACGCCATTCGAGCACCTTCACTGACAGCCGCATCTTTGATGTGTTATTCAGCACGTGTTCAGATAGCTGTATGACAGCCGCACCAGATATGATTTTACATATTTACATGCTGAGAAACTGTGCTTTGAAGTACAGAGAGTGAGCGAGAGAAAGGCGGTGGGTGTTGGCAGTGACGCAGATATTTTGGACGGCTCAGTAAAATCCCTCTGGTGGCGGCGGTGACACCCCGCTCACAGATCCAATTATATACAGGGAACATGGGATACGTATGTCACATCCTGTATTAACGCCCGCCTCGAGCACGCACAGCTCTCTAACTAGGGAACAAGTGCTCGGAGAGATGTGACACTGCTCTTATTGCTCACTAAAACCATTAAAACCAGTCTTGTTTAATGAAACTAAGTATAAATGTTAGATGAAACACTAAGCAAAAGTTAGCAACTAAATAAAATTAATAAAACAAAAATTGATAACAATGATGAAAGTGTATGTACTAAACTTATAATGCATGTACTTAAAATATGAAACTAATTTGAAATATTAATAAATTGTATAATCATAAATAAATAATACTAATAATGTTCTTCTCATCACCAAGGCTGCGTTTATTTGAACAAAAATACAGTAAAATTTGTGAAATATTATATCAATTTAAAGTTTCTGTTTTCAATGTGAATATATGTTAAAATTTGATTTATTCTGCTGTATTTTCAGCATCATTCCTGCAGTCTTCAGTGTCACATGATCTTCAGAAATCAGAATAATATGATGATTTACTGCTCAAGAAACATTTCTGATTATTATCAGTGTTGAACACAGTTGTGCTGCTCAATATTTTTGTGGAAACTGTGATACATTTTATTTTTCAGGATTTACAAATGAATAAAAGGTTCAGAAGAAAAGCATTTATTTGAAACATACATATATTTTAACATTCCAAATGTATTTACTGTCCCTTTTAATCAGTTTCTTGCATCCTCGATCAATTGAAAACATTGACTTCTTTAAATGAACAGTAGTGTCTGATTGCTGTCCAGATCCGGCTCCAGATTCATCTGATTGGTCAGCTGTTTTTACACTGTTCCTCTGCGGTGCGTGTGAAATATTGACTATTTTTTACCTCGATCGTCAGTCATGTGTCAGTCTCTTACATCAGCAAGATAGAGTTGTTCTTATATAGCATTACAATCATGCATTATGTTGCTAATAATGTTACAGGACAGATATTATTCCGCAGTTTTTGCTTCGTTTGGATCATGGTGAGCGTTAATTTTGGACTCTGAGATTCATTACCATCTGCTCTATTAATGACGCCCTAATAAACAGCTCACAGATCATGATGTAAAACTCTTAAAATAAATGCTGTTTCTGATCTTGTGGCTCTGATGTGATCCAGTCCATCACTGACAAACACAAACTTCTGAGAAATAAAACTGCTGTTTATAAGGGTTGGTGTGTTGGTAATGACAGCCGTGTTTGGCCCACTCATGCTTTGTTGGGAACAATAAATAAATGAGGGAAAGAATGAAAAAATAATCTGCAAAAAGAAAACGTGAAGCTTGAGTTTTGAGGTTTGTTGTTCTGATATAAAACATTCACCAATTTGATGTTTCAGTTCAGTGTTCATAGGACTATCGTCACATCTTTGCTCTGTTCGTTTGATTGTTTCTTCTTTTGTGTAACTCTTCTCTGAATCAGTTGTGTAATCTTCCATCTTTCTGTCTTTCAGCGCCACCAAAGTTCTTACGAACCCCGAACGATCAGACGGGCGTTCAGGGCGGCGTCGCCTCCTTCATCTGCCAGGCTTCGGGCGACCCGCGGCCCAAGATCGTGTGGAACAAGAAGGGGAAGAGAGTGAGCAACCAGCGTTTTGAGGTATTAGGTCTATTGTTCTGATGTAAAATGCTCGACAAGTGAATGCTAACGACAGCCACGCCCATTACGTCAGCCACACCCACTCATTAGCATATCCTCCCACCCACTAACATGCATGGTCACTCATGTCCTGCTGCTGGATTCACAAAAATCTTTTGTCTTTGGCAAAAAATGAAATCAGTAGAAATAAAAGTTATAGTAAAGTTCCTAAATGCAGTTCTCCCTTAAGTTCTTTAAGTTTTTAAGAATAAATGTGTTAGTATTTTTGGAAAAAGCACACTTGCACCAGTCCAGCACTCACCATCACATTTTTAATGTAAGTCAAAATAATTATTTTAAATGAGCCTGTCTCAAGATGGAGCGGTCTGTTGCATTGATCTTGTTTGTTAATTGTGCAACGTAACAGTTAAGTTGATACAACCTGATACATTTGTTAAAGAAAAGAAAAGAAAAGAAAAGAAAAGTTTAAACTTATTTTGTTTCAACTAGTTGCCAAAACAAAATTTCTCATAGTCATATTTGTGGAAAACAAAAAAAAAACTTCAGTTAAAATGAAAATGAAAACATACTCTACACAAAAATAAAATAAGATCAAATAAAATCCCGATTATAGTAAAATGAGAATGCTTTTTTGTGAATCCTGCACTGATCTCAGCAGCATAAGATCATAAGAAGGACCTTCATTTAAGGTCGGATGATGGATCGGATGCTTTCATCAAACATGTGCTTTGTATTTCTGAAATACTCTTGGTTCCCAGAAGTTGTTTTTGTTCTTGTGTTGAGCGTCTCAGTTTCGTCCCAGCGCATGTTCCACGGCTCAGTTCTGTTTATTTATCTGTTTTTGGATCGCCATCTCAGCCCAGCATGAAGAACCAACGCATCGCAGCAGAACACTGATAAGATTAGTAGTCATTTCTGCGTCATCTTGCCGCACAACCATCTTCATCTTCTGTTCGCTAACGCTTAGCGGCGGCTAATCTACGGACACTTATTGCCTGATATAGCACCTTTCCACCTGCAGAAACAGAATCTTATCAGCGTTCATCACATGCTACACAGCACTAACAGACACTAATATGCTAACCTTCGATCCGCCACGCAGCGTCTGCACCTTCACTCATGCAACTCATTACTAATATCATGTTTAAATGTTCGTTTAACGCTCAGTTTCTACTCGGCTTCGTTAGCCAGCTCATGCACACACAAGCACATGCGTGTGAGCACGTGGTCATACTCGCGTTTCTTTGCGTGAGAAGTGACGGTGAAAGAAAAGCCGCAACGTATGACCACTGATGTATTTAAGTCTGTTAAACGGCGAACCTGTCCTGGTTGTTTCTGTCAGAAGTGAGTATACATCTCCCAGTTCCCAGCTACTAAACCTGTCTGTGAGCGTCCAGTGTCCCGTCCGTCTGGCGTCGAGGCTAATCGACTGTCTGCTGTCGTTTCTTCTAATGGTGTTTGTGCCTGTGACGTCACATCACCATCCTCGTTTCATGTTTCATGCTATCCGCTTTAAGAGTGGGCCAGAACAAGCCATCCCATTCTCAAAGCCATCAGGTTTATGGTGAAACGTCTGGCTTAAGAATTAGCATCGCTTTCAGACATTCACTGAGCATTTTACACAAACCAAAGCCAGCTTCTTTAACGTGTGTGACTGATTTCTGCCCAATGCATTACAAGACAGAATATATAGAGACAGATGTGCTGAAGTATAGTTCATTTTTAAAATTGCACTTAAGTATACTTGGCTTATATGGTTTAATCGTTGTATACTTAAGTTATCATTTAGTATCCCAAGAATACTTGGTGTAGAATGGTGTATAAAGCTTTTCCTTCACACATGCTGGTTCCTTTTACTCAACTTCAGCATATATTTTACAAGTTTAGAGTAAGTCAGCTTTGCGGTGGAAAATCTTAAAGTAAATGATACATGGTGGAAATGAAACCCCACAGAAATAGATAAACATTTGGCAGACTTTCCTGACATTTATTCTAAGGCGTGAGAGTTTTGAATAAGACATGATTCACACAGGCTTCTACGTAGACATTATCAGAGTAAACAATTTATGAACTTCAACTGAACTTTATTTCAAGAATAAAAATCACCTAAATAGGAAGCTAGTATTGTATTTAGAGAAATAAATCAACAGTACATTTTAAGTATGATGGAAAGCTCACTGAAAGATAGCGTACAATTATTCTTGCTGCATAGGAAAGTGTTTGATGTCTAAACGTATATAACTAACATGATATTTGTAATTTCACTTGTAGTTTAGTTGCAATACAAAGAAGACCAGTGGTGTACCCTAAGTTTACTGTGACTTGCAAAGTACACTTGAAAGTATAGATCTATAAACTAAACAGTGGGCCAGTTTAGTTCTGAAATGTGTTGCAGTATATTCAATTATAGAACTACTATACTACATAAAGTATAAATGCACTTCACTTAAGTTAAAAAGTAATAAAAGAATAATAAAATAAAAGTAACTTGAAGCATACTTCTTTTTTGAAAGGCCTGTTGTGTTCATGTTCAATGCTACTTAGGACTAAATTGGCCTGCTTTTTAGTAAAAGTATAGTTGTTATGCCTATTTTAAGAGTAGCTAACAGTAGTAAACAACTAGTTTTGTGTTGCATTGTTTTCTTTTATTTCATGAACTACTGTATACTACAACTCTACTTTTACTAGCTCTATAGTCCTAGCCCCCATTTTAGCTTACGAAAGTACACTTTTAAGTATAGTTTTAATATCGCAAGTGTAATTATATGCTGTATGTGAATATAACATCATGCTTTTAGTATAATTTAAGTATAGTACTTGGTCCCCAAATATATTGGTTGGAATTAAAATGAACTCCCATTTGCACTACCACAGGGTTTATGCTAATGATTTATGCTGACCACTTCACCAGACTGTTTCTGTGTCCTGTGTTCATACTGTTGCGTCAGGGTGCGTAAATGAACGTCGTGCCACGGTGTCCGTTGTCTGTCCAGAGGTCTGTGTCAGGATGAAGTGTGTGTGAGAGCATGATTATCCGTCGACTGTGGGCAAAAAAAACTCTCGTAACATATCTTGTCTCTCGCACCTGTAGGTCATAGAGTTCGATGACGGATCAGGCTCCGTTCTGAGGATCCAGCCGCTGCGGACGCCGCGCGATGAAGCCATTTACGAATGCGTGGCCTCCAACAGTGTTGGGGAGACGAGTGCCACGACACGACTCACTGTTTTACGTGGTAGGTTTACGACCAGTATCACGCGCTAACCTTTGCTCTCTCATTGCCTTCCAGCCTTCACAGGTATGTTGGCTTTGTCTGTATCTTTCTTCAGTGTGTGTGTGTGTGTGTGTGTGTGTGTCGTTTGTGTGGTTGGCCAATGCAGAAAATGACTTTTGGATGGAGCCTGAAAAATGGAAAAGCTCCTTCAGCTCTCACTGACCTTGGAGCTTTTTAACGGGGTGATTAATATTCTAATTAGCAGACGGGCTTTCCCGCTCACTAGCTTCTGCATCATCAATATAACTCTAATTTTATGCTACATTTACAACATTTCTTACAAAGTGGCCTTGCAATGCCTTGTTGGACGTGTCAGCGCTCATGTGGAGAAACTAGAGTGAAAATGCTCTCCTTTGCCAGTTTTTACCATTCGGACTCAACAAAAAGCTTTTACCCGACTTATCTTTTAATGAAATGATGAAACGAGGCTACTAAACAAAACAGCCCTCTGGTTGGCCTGAGAATGAATCTACCAGACCTAAAATGCGAGAAATGTAAGAAAAGAATATGCTTTCCACTTGCAAACATTAGCATGGTTATTTTGCCTCTGCTTTCTCTTATTTTCTCCGTCCTTCTCGCTCCTTTGTGGCCACATCTGTTGTTGGAGGGAGAGTATTCCTGTGTGCAGCTCAGGCCTGATAAAACCTGCAACACAACAGCAGCGTGGCGCTTGGAAAACACACACACACACACACACACCGCAGCACAGCAGAACTCAATCGGGGAAGTCTGTCTGGACATGTTGCTCAGTATATACTGCTGTCTGTACAGATGTGATGTTACAGCAGAATGTGTCCTTAATAACTCACGCATCTCTCTGTGGGTCTGAGAAACATACACTTCAATTATTACCTTATTTAAGATGAACAGTTATCCCCCGTTATATTTAGACAGTGTTATTAATCGAGATTGTGTCATAATATAAGTGCTTTCAGTTATACATATATCAGTGTTATTTATTTATATATAAGTGATATTTATAGCATTAAGTATATTATATTTATTACATATAGTACTTATTATTTTACCATTGTTTATAGTGTTTATTATTTTTTATTAGCTATTATTTTCATAAATTCATTTTAATTTTTCTTTTTTTTTCAAATGATGTGCTTTAATATTAAGTGTAAGTATAGTTTTATAAATTATTTGATTTAAAAAAAAAATGTATAGCTGTTAAACGTAATTAATCGTTTTTAGTAATTTTAGTAGAATTTTTAAACATTTTTATATATTGTATTTAATTAATTTATAGTTTTAGTAATTTAAGTACATTAGCTTATTTTAGCAAGTTATCAAGGCAACATTTTACATTTTCCTTTAAATTTATGCCATTTTTATGAATTAGTTGTATTATTTTCTTCAGCTTTGTCAAAAACCCTTTTAATTAGCTTCCCCCAACAATAACAACAGTGATTAATGTTACTGAATAGATTATTGTATCTGTCAGCAATAATTTAAAACAATGCCAGTGTGAGACCTATTTAATAATTCAATAATTTTACTAAAATATATCGATCAGTTCAAGAAGAGTCTTTAATGAATAATGTCTGCTGCATATTTCAAAAGAATGATTTTTGATGTGATGAAGGTTTATTTTAACTAGCGCTCTACATCCAGTGCAGTCCCTGTCTGCCAGAGTTTAACTATCTGACACTTATCTCAACTTTTACCCAACAACATGGAGATAAAATAGATATTAATTGAAATCCAAGCCGTTAAAACCAAAGAAATTGCTTTTATACTTCAAAATGAGATTTTTGGGTTAAAGATTACATGTGAAGTTACCATGGTGGAAATGAATATGATTATTGTACCTTCATCAAATTTGATGTAAAACTTCTTAACTGGGTTTCTCCAATCCAATACTGAGTGAAGGAAGATTAGAAGCGACTGGTGTCTCGTTCACACTGGAGTGGAAGGTCAAGGCGAGCACAAAGCGTGTCTGATCGAACCTCACACTACAGCAGTATATACACAATACACGCAGTGCTTTTCTCTCTCCGAGCCTCACCTGGAATGATGCTCTAAATGGAAATGTTATAATTACGAACAGGAAGCCCTAAACAAATATTTATCCATTAATATAAATGAAGGAAGTAGTAATTACTGCAGATTCAGCCAGTGGGCAAGCAGCTTCGTTTGAGCATGAATAATGACACAAAACTATTACATATTCTGCCGTAAGATATCAGGCTGCGGCAGACGTCGCGAGCGTCAAAAACAAGCTTCGCATTAGAGCATCTTTGCCTCGGTTAAGTCCCGACATACTTTTCTTCCCCTAAAAGCGTGGTGTTCAGTGGGCCCTGCTTGGGTTGTGTGGGAATATGGGTCATGTCTTATTCATGAATGCACCCACTGAACCGGGACCAATGCGTTCGCTCCTTTCACAGACTGGCCAGGGATTTCAGGCTCATATTTGCCAACGGGGTCACGGGCACAATGCATTCTGCATGAAAGAAAACAAAAGATCCCTGCGATGGAGAAGCGTGAATGCTGCTGGTGGTCGCGGAAGCACAAGATCTCTTCAGAGAAACCATTTGAACAAATGGGTGACCTCAGAAAACCCAAACCAAAACCCTGACACCTTTTACTCACCACTGGAAACACATGTGAGATGTTAAGCAGTATGTTCAAGCTGCTCTTTTACATAAACAAAGAATAAACGTTTGTGATATGATGTTAGATCTTCAGTAGAGGGGGAAATAATGAGTGTAAACCTTACATGTGGCTCTTGTTTCGGGTCACACTTCAACATGTGACTTCACAGGACCTGAAATATAACGCATGAGTCATGGACTAATGCTATACTGCTTGTATTTTTGCTGTTATGGTGTTTTATTTTTACCAACAATAGAGCACTGAATGTGTAAACAGTGACAGAATGTTCTTTAAAACTTTTTTTTTATTATTGTGCTGTAAAACTCAAGACTTGAGATTCGATTAAGACGGATTGAGATTCAGGCTGTTGGTTGGATAAAGCAGAGTGTTCTGGAGAAGTAAAGTGCCACTAGACATGCTGGCACTGAAAGGGCTTTAAATGACCCTGAGGGGGAACATTAGCGTCAGAATTTGGCTCTGGGGATGGAGAAACATCAGAGAGATTAACTGAATTCATTTAGTTCAATGTGCTGTGACCTGATGTCCATTTGACATCCACTCTCACAGTCAGCCGGAGAACATCATCAGCGCCGCGGGCAGCGACCCCACCACCCCGTCCTGAAAACAGACATATATATTTCAGAAGACATTAGCTTGAAGAGTAACTAGAGTAAAATCATCAAATGACTGTTTTCAGCCAGTCTCCAGTTTCTCATGTACATCCAGCAATGATCCAAAATCATGCAATAATGTGATCGGGTACATTACACCGAGAACTTTATTACATTAAGAACATTATTAGTTATTGACCAAAATATAATTCAGCAGTGTCCCATGTTTTGTGCTCATCCCTGTTATTGCATGATTTCCCCATATACTATTTTTTTTTAAATAAAAAATAAAATCAAAATAAAATAAAATTAATACATGAATAAAATCTGTCATCCAGGAAATGACATCATTTGGACATAACAGTAAGACAAGTGAATCTGCTTGCTCGTAGAAAATATATTGCTAATTTGGTAAGAATTGGTCCAATTAGTTACCTTACCTTACAGTATATTTTTATTATTATTATTATTATTATTATTATTATTATTATTCAATATAAATAAATAAATAAATAAAACAGCTCATTGTTATTATTATTCAATAAAAAATAACTTATTTAAAAAATAATTAATTAAGAATAAGATTTTAAAGCTGCATCCATTCTCCAAACGGGAGATTGCAGAAGATGAAAACAAAATGAAGCCACTATATGATATTTCATTTTATCTCCTAAGGATGATGAACATCTTCCCAGTTGTGTGTCATTTTCGCGAGTGTGCTGATCATTAGTTGGGTTCTAGGTGTTCAGAGTTAAAGTTATAACACTTCCCGTATCTTCATTTAGTTGATAAGAGCTCTCATATCCTCATGAGGGCAGATGAGCGTCGTTCTACTCTGTTGTGTCATGGAGCTGCTCTTCCATTCGAATCTGTTTCTGTGCTCATCCAGAGCGGAGCTCAAGGAAATCTGGCAAATCCAGTGAAAAGCTGACACGATCATGACAGATGACACAGATGGGAAGCGCTCCATTCTCTGCCTCCAGTTGAGGTGTCTAGACAAAGCCTATTTTATGGTAATCCGGAAATATCCATGCCAGAGCCGGAATGCCATCACCTTTCTTCTGAATGCGCTTGAAAGTGCATCAATCGACTCCAATCTGACCGTCCCTCGACTTTCGCTGCAAACGAAGGTGTAATCTTCGGCACTCAGTCACGCAGGAGTCCACCGAGGTGCAATTGAAAATCCTGACAGAAGAACAAAGGCATTGACGGCCGTCCAGACGAATCGCTGCCTCAGCGCCCGGGCGTCTCTGAGCGAGGTGTGTTTGCGGAGAGAAATTGCTGCGCCTGTTGTTTGGTGTTCTGACAGCTGCGTCGATGGTGAAAGGGACCAGGAAGAGCTAGCGGAGCATAATGTGCTTTCGTTTACCCCTCCGCCTCACAGGAGCCGAGACCTGAGCGGCCCGCCGGCGCTTTCAGACGTTTCAGAAGGGCCTTTCACCGCTGGAAACATGCTGACTTATCTCACAACCCAGGTGAACCTTTCTTTGAGCTGGAAAATAGAAATGTAGAAAGGACCTGAGACAGCACAGAAAGTCAGCACACCTTGGTTTGAGAAAAGTTTCTCTGCACGTCCCCCTCCATCCACCTTATTCTATTCATCAGAGAAATGGAACAACAGATAATGACGAGTTATTTATTCTCATAATTAAAGACGGAGCAGTTAGACATTATTGATCTTTCCTCATGTGTAATTAATGGAGAGGAGGAAAGGGTAATTGTACAGTGTGAGTTTGGAGCGCAGCATCCACTGAGACGGATGGATATGGAAGCGCAGGACTCCGCCGAGAGCCGTAAACGCTGATCGATCGCGTGTTGGTCTGAGTGGATGTGGATATCGATCCCTACGGATGGCTCTGGTACTTTCCCCATTACTTTCTTCTCAGGGAAGCCTGAGCTGCTGCGTGTTGTTGTGAGTGAATCTGTTTCTAGAGCTCTCAAATCCTTTTGAGTTCGTTCTGATATCCTTCTTCAGGTTTTCTGCTCTTATATGTTCTGGCCATCAAAGTTGTGTCAAGATGGACACACGGCTCTGAACAGGTATCTAGGCAAGGCTATACTACGATGTCAAGGACAGTCTGTCACCACATGACAAATAAGGTCTTTTCCTTACAGTGGAGCTTTCAAACCCTGTTCTTGGAGGAACATTGACACCACACACCAGATTTACCTGATTACAAGAGACTCCAAGACCACCTGGACTGTAACAACAAACAATAAATACATTTTTAAAAAGTATTTTTTTCTTATTTTTAAATTTTATCAGTGGATATATATATATATATATATATATATATATATATATATATATGGTTGGGAAGAAAGACTCAAAATACTGATTGGTCCATAAATTGGGGGGGGGTGCAAATGTTAGCTCTATTAACTAGGATAGGTCGCCCATTCAATTGATAAACTAACGGTTAGTTAAAGATGTAAAGGGAACTGAACTACTAAAGTAAACTGACATTAGGAATCAGTCTCTTTCTCTCCTCATGTTTCTATATGTGTGTTAACACAATTCAGCAGCTAATGAAGACTGACGCCAGGATGTGGTTTTTCCAAAAAAAACTTTGATTCAGTTTAATAAGAAATAATTGAAGTCAGATAAATCACTGTTTACACAACTCACTTATATTACACTGCTCATTTATATCACATTCCTCACTTACATTACACCGCTCCCTAATATCCATATGCATCTTTGCTCTTTCGTGTTTTTTCACCTTCTCCGAGAGATGATGCATGTCGGTGACCTGTAGTTGTCCTTGCGATGTCCGTCACGATCTCGCGATGGAACAAAATGCAGCGCTAATAAAGCGTCAGCTACTTCGAAGCCTATTAGCCTTTTTCGCCGCTCATACTACATCCTCAAAAATCCTCGTTTATAAGACTTCCCGCCCTAAGTAGATACTTGTCTGATGTTTAAATCTGGTCTTGGTGGTCCTAATTCTTAAATTGCCAATTTATCCTTATTGCTCTGATGAATGAATGGTATTTCTTTCAATGACACGATTGAATTAATCAGCGCTAAGGTAACGTTCGCCGTGATGTCGATCAAGTTCAGCTGACAAAAGCATAGCTGTCCCCGTCTCTGGTTTTTTTTCTTTTCACATTTGATAAAGATATTAAAGTAGTTTTTCATTTTTTTTTTTTGTTAAAATTCTAAATAGTTGTTAAATATTATTGGATGACACTGTTCTCACAAGTCGTTGCACAAGTTAAGGTTACGCACGATGAGGAAAGCACGTTAGGGCGAGCCCTCCCGGAACTCATTGAGATTGCAAAAAAAAGATCTTTGAATGGAAGTCTATGAGAGCACTCGGGGCGATTCTCAGTTTGACAGAAATCGCCCGAAAAGGGGTGGTACTACACAAAACGCGACTCGACGCTGATTGGACTATTTAGAGGCAGCACAAACAGTCTAGAATAGTGAAAGTTAGCGTAACACTGTGGTTGAATGTAAAAGAAAAAAAAAGCCCTCCCTTTCCTTTGGTGGTGCGTCGCCCAATCGCCCTAATGGAGAAACCGCCACTGTGTTGTTGCATTATGGGTATCCCAAGTTTATATCCCAGCTTGAGGACCTTTTTCTAATCCCCCTCTTACTCTTTCTGTTAAAACTTACTCTGCTACCAAAATAAGGGCAAAAATGCCTAAAATAAATCTTAATAAAATAACAAAAAACAAAAAAACAAATGTATTGGAACTTTCCATTTTCTGTTTGAGTTTCTTCAAAGATGTCTGGGTCTGGAGCTGCAGAAGTGTTTGTGTTGTGCTGGTTTTGTTGAGCGCTGGCTGGTGTTGAGGAGGTGCTAATGGTTTTGCGGGGGAGTTTGCGGGAGTGAAGGGCTCTTATCTGATGGCTTTGATGCTCTGCATATTATAATCATTTTCTGCTAGATGAATCGGCCTCCTCCGGGTCGCCCTTAATTCAACTAATGACCCTCTCGAGAGGAGAAGCTCCACACGCCGCTGTGTAGTTACGGCCCAATGCAGTGTCGCGGGGGGGGGGGCACACCATGAAGCGCGCCTGTAAAACCTGGTAGATGACACACAGAAAGTTTTGAGATCAAATATTAGGAAATGTTATGATTACACATGTTCACGATCCGCCAGTGCTAACAGTTAAAGTGAGCCGATGAAGCTAGTCCTGAACGGTTGTTCACACAGAATAAAAAAAAAAAAAAACACTAGATGCAACAGTGGAATGGGAAAAATGCAAGGTTACAAGATTCCTGTTGAGTTCAGAAAGATCAGACAAATGGAGATTAACTTTTTTGCTCTAGTTGTAGTTAAGAGCGTCTACCAGCAAAGGCTAATGGGATCATGCTAACCAGAAAAACCCGAGCCAGTGGGGTGAGCTAGATGGGTAACTGTGACAAAGAGCTCATTTAAGCTGAAAAACGTCACCTGTTACCTGTGTTTAACAATGAGTTGCATAAGTGCAGCCGCGCACACACACACTGAGCGTGATTTAATGAGCGATGGGGAGCCGCTGGGTTGTGAAGGAGGTTTCGCAAAATAAACCCACAAATGACAAACGGGTTTAGTCAGCAGAACATCCAACGATCTGCAGCCCTTAAACTGAATTAATTATAAAAGCTCAGAGGAAATGAAAGCTGGAGCGACGTCTGTCTGCAGCCAGAGGACGCAGAGAAAGATGCACTTTTGTTGTCTTTTGTTTCGGGTTGACTCTGGGAATCTCCCGCACCGTCAGCCGAAATGAGCAGCTGGATGTGATTTCACAGCGCCGGTGACCTCGACGCGTCCTGCTTCAATCCTCAGCCGTTCTCTCGAATCAACTGTGTTCATGGAGAATTACTGGGAAATCCTCTTCTGGAGAAAGAAAGGAATTGTGTGAAACAGAGAGAGCAGATTACTCAGGACTGATCTCCTGCTGCTGGATGGCAGATTGTTCCCTCTGTGTCTGACGTGTGTCTGATCTCTGAAACACTGACATATATTCACTTCCATTATAAGGTGTTCTCAGAAACAATCAACAATCTGCCACCATCTAAAACCTATGATAGGGCTTTCTAAAAATGAATTTATAGAAACAGTGTTATTGTTTAGTGAAACTAAAACTAGTAAAGATGATGTCATAAAATATAAATATTACAGGAAGAATGTAAACAAACAAACAGAAACAAACTGAAATAAATAGTAGTTTGAAGTACTAAAATTACTAAAACTAACAAAAATAAAGCTAAATATGAACAAATATTTTAAAAAGAAATGAAAATCATAATGAAAAAAAAAAAATAAAAATAATGAAAAGCACATAAAATTACTAAAACTTAAAGTTAAAATGGAAACAAAAATAAAAATGTTTCAGCAGTATTATATGTGTGTGTATATATATATATATATATTATTTTTGCCTTTTTTTTCAAAATTGAGAAAAAAAAGGAAAGCTGAATAAATCATCTCTCCAGTGATGTGTGGTTTGTTCGGAGATACAACTATTTGAAAATCTGGAATCTGAGGGAGCAAAAAAATCTAAATATTGAGAAAATCAAAACCATATATATATATATATATATATATATATATATATATATATATATATATATATATATATATATATATATATATATATATATATATATATATATATATATATTATTTATTTTTTTTTAAATTCTAAATAATAGCTAATTCAAATATTTATTCAAATATATAATTTTCCAGGCCTGGAAATGTTATAATTCTCAGATTCTCTCTCTCACGTACACACACAGACACACACCTGGCACTGGATGAAAGTGTTGCTCGTCCTCCTCCACACACACACCCACAAACACTTACAGATGTGTGTCACGCTTCTGACACACACCAACCTCTCAGCCAGCGTGAGGGGGTGGAGCATCCAGACCTCACTCTTGAGTGGGCGGAGCCACGCTCCTGCTTTTCTGCGATCATTACCCACAATTCCTCTGAATGTGACACCACAGTGCATGCGAGCAGACACGCTGTGGGTTTCTTTCTTTGAAGCTGAAGCATGTCGTTTCTGGGATGTTAAAACACTCCCTCTTCTCTGAGTAGAGCCGTGTATCTAGTGAGGAACATTGATTCAGTGTTTCATCAGACGGGAAGCACATGTGTGGTATTTTAGAAGCAGATCAGCTACAGCTGCTGCAGCAAGTGTGCATTCTGATCCCGCTGCAGGTCAAAGGTCGTCTCATTCATCTCAGGAATGCAGCGAGCCAGAGATCTGAAACGCGGCCTGAGATTCCAAGACAGAGACGTCAGGAATCCACTCTCTCACGGGAATCAGTGCTGAACGCTCATGTTAACCCTCTACAGCCTGACGCTAAAGAAGACTCAGGAACATTTTAGTCTGATATAGTGAGAATACAGAGGAAAAACAGTTTAGAGGCTCTATTCAGACTGAAAAAAATATTCAGTTTGGTGCAGATGCTGATATATATTTATATGCAGAAATTCTGCTGCTTATAATGTAAATCAATAAGATCTTCATAACAGCAGAGCAGATACTGGCATAAAATGATCTAAATATCAGTCGTCGCTCTATATCTCCAATAATATGTCTTGGTAAGATGAGATTGAAATGATCCAAACATATAATGCAATGCAATCCAGTGATGATTGAGAGATGAAGAAATAATCGCTCCTCAGAAGACGTAGATGTTCTGAAGACTTGGGAAGATGAAGGTGAACGATGCTGGTTTTTATAATGGTTTAGTGTGTGTTTTCTAAGCGCTTGGGTCTCTCTGCCATTATTCAGAGCTGATGAGCGAGCGATCGATAGACTTTATCAGTTCAGCAGTCCAGACGATCAATAAGCGTTTACACTCAAGGGCTTTCACAAAATCAGAGAGTCCATGCGGAGCACTTCCACGGACACATCTACTGTATCGACAGCCATGACTCTGTGGAGGACGCACTCGATGATAAAAACACATGGACGTTCATGTTTCATATTATAACTATAGCGGAAAGAACTGCATAGATGAATGGTTTACCACAGCGGCTCATAACTTCTGTCAGGTCTGTTCTGTAAAAACATAGCTGATATTTGTTTGTTTATTTGTTTAAATACCCAGACAGCATGATGTACCGTTTGTTTCATTTTCTAATTAGAATAAGTAGCTAGTTTATATTTAAAACGAGGTAGAAATTTCTATAGATAAATAAAGGACATTTTAGCATTCTTACAAAAAAGAGTACTTATTACAGAAATAATGTACTTTAGACTAATATACTTACGTTGTTGTGTACATTGAGAAGAGAGGAGGGCCATACACAGAACCCTGAGGTACCCCAGTGTTTACTAACCTATAGGGATTTTGTTCATCTTTGTCACAAAAATATAATCAACAAAATAAACATCATAAACAAAAAGTATTTCTATTTTTATTTGTAATTATGTTTAATATAAGTTTTATGTGTTTGGAACAACATGAGTTAAAGTTAAATGCTAAAAATGTTCATTCTCGAGTGTATTCATTCTCTAAATATGGCCTTCATAAGGATGTGGGAATGCTTTCGGCATGAATCTGACATCTTTTTCATATGGAGATGTGCAGCACTGTTCTCCATGTCCAGACAGAGACTCTGGTGAACACCTGCTCTGGTTTCTCTCATCGCCAGAGGTTGGCATTCGTGAACAGGTCAAATTTCTGACTTACGAGAGACATGATTGATGGAAACACTGCAGCTTTTTCCCTCCATCTCAGTGAAAGCGCTCGCAAGATTATACGGTAGCTGGAACACACTGATAAACACGCTGGTGGCCGGATTAGCCGCCTGTCATTTACCACGCGGCCAAATGTAAAAGATAACCTTTATTATCACAGAACAAGTGTCACATGAAGAAGAGGAAAATAACAGCAAACAGAGAGGAGCCGAACAAGGAAGCGTTAATGGAGAGCTCTTACATTCGCTGGAGTGATTCTGTTCGAGATGGAACAAAAGCGTAATTAACAGGCCACGCTGAACCATGCCAAGGAAAACAAGCAAATACTTCAGGGGGCGTAAATGAGAGCGGAGAGCTGGAGAAGGGGTGGAAGAGCAAACGCAAACGCAAACCCAATCTACTGACTTGAGTTTTAAAAGCTTTAATTCTAACAGCTATCAGACGTCTCATCTCTTCTGTTCTCTCACTGGGTTGAATACTTGATAAAAAGTTTATGTATAATGTGTACTGAACTATAATCGAGCATCGGTCCAGTTCTTCAGCAGCTTCGAGGAAGATGAAAATAATTTACAATAATTGATGTGCTTTTTTTCATTAAATATTACTTAGTTTCAAATTAAGCTATGAAGCCCGTATTTACAGTAAATTATAAGGGTATTCTTAAAGCATTATAATGAATGCATAATGCATTATAAAAAATCTTATAATATGTTCAATATCATCTCATGAATATTCATAAGAACAGTTTTAAAAAAATATAATATTTACTTATTTGTGGTTATAGCGTTTAAGAATATGATTATTTATAACACAATGAACAAGTTGCATTCACTTTTACAATGGATAATACTTCTCATAATTATAATGTATTATAAGTCTCATATCGTTCCAATTACTTTACTTAAAGCCATCAAAGACCACTTATAAGTAGTAGTAATAATAACAAATATATATATATATATATATATATATATATATATATATATATAACAGCAATAATCAGCAATAAGATCAGATCAGATGAATGTGTAATATGACACATTTGCTTTGAACTATTTTTACTGTAATATATCAGTTTGATTATTTTGATGGTACCCTTTTGACAGATGTTGATAAGTAACTCTGCAACTACATATAAGCTAGGGGTCATTCGAGAATTAGTACATCTGCTACTGTAAATATATGCTAACACTTTATTTTGATGGTCAACCAACAGTTAAACTGACTATAAGTGTCTTTAGAAGTATGTCAGCTTATTCTACCGTACTAGATTCTATCATTCTTGAGCATACTGATACTTTAATGAGAGTCAGTTGGCGTGTAGTTGCAAAGTTGCTTATAGTCGATTGATTAAGGGGACCATCAAAATAAAATGTAACCATATAAAACACTGCATTTTTTTTTCATTTGGAGTATTAAACTCACATCAATTAATTAACATTAGCTCCACAGAAACACTCAAATAACACTCAACATCTAACCACTCACAAGCTGCAGTAAGATACTGTGCAGACCTTAAACATTGTCAAGATATGATACAGTTCATTATACTGTAAAGGAAGTAGATTTAATATGGTGTTCATTGTGTTATAAATAATCTTACTCTTAAACTTATAACCACATTGTTGTTATGATTATTCATGAATTGATATAACATATTATATATATATATATATATATATATATATATATATATATATATATATATATATATTTATAATGCATTATGCATTCATTATAATGACTTAAGAATACCCTTATAATGTATTTTAAATTTGGGCTTCATAGAAAGTGTTACCATTATTTTTACTTGAATTTAAGTGCATTTTATTAACTTTTAAGATTTTTTTAAAGCAATATTTTTTTATGCATCAATACATGGAATCAAATGTGAAAAAAAAAATAAAATAATAATATTAATTAGGGCTGGTAATGTAACATGTTAATTAGATTAATTAATTATGGGGAAAAATAACACGTTAAAATTATTAACGCATTTAACGCATTTGTCCCGCCCCAGACCTATGTGGATCATCTGCCATTTCATACAGTCGATTGATGACTAATATGAGGCACAGCAACAACTTACTGCATGATGGAGCCTTAAGAATATCCCTAAAATTCAAGATATGGGGCAAAATCCCCATTTGAAATTTTGTCTCATATTTACATCACATAGTTAAGAAATATCACACGAGAAGTAGTGCAAAGTGCAAGAGCACATGAGTGCAAATGTGATACTCATCTTATACAACAGTTCATTAAGAAGTTAATATTATGTTATTTTAGACACAATGTTGTCTTTTTTGCCAACCAAAATATAAAGACAAATCAGAACTGTTCATCCCTGAGCAACCCACAGCGGCATTTCATTTCTTAATTGCACAAATTTGGTGAACCATTTGGCGTGTTGAACCATTGGCCATAGTGGCGTTGGCTTTGAAGTGGCACTGCAAAGACCGACCGTGTATGACATCATCCTCACCATCAGACCGATCGTGTATGACATCATCATCACCATCAGACTGACCGTGTATGACATCATCATCACCATCAGACCGATCGTGTATGACATCATCATCACCATCAGACCGATCGTGTATGACATCATCATCACCATCAGACCGATCGTGTATGACATCATCATCACCATCAGACTGATCGTGTATGACATCATCATCACCATCAGACCGAACGTGTATGACATCATCATCACCATCAGACCGATCGTGTATGACATGATCATCACCATCAGACCGACCGTGTATGACATCATCATCACCATCAGACCGATCGTGTATGACATCATCATCACCATCAGACCGATCGTGTATGACATCATCATCACCATCAGACTGATCGTGTATGACATCATCATCACCATCAGACCGAACGTGTATGACATCATCATCACCATCAGACCGATCGTGTATGACATGATCATCACCATCAGACCGACCGTGTATGACATCATCATCACCATCAGACCGATCGTGTATGACATCATCATCACCATCAGACCGATCGTGTATGACATCATCATCACCATCAGACCGACCGTGTATGACATCATCATCACCATCAGACCGATCGTGTATGACATCATCATCACCATCAGACCGATCGTGTATGACATCAAAGTACCGCAAGAGCGATTCAATAAATAATTTACATTTAATAATACATAATTACATAAAAATAATAATTTACATTTTCAGAAAATTAAGAAGTTATAGTTATAGTTCACCCAACCGAAAAATGTCAACAATTCTGTCATCATTTACTCACATGCTTCAAAAAGAGTATATGCGTATTGATTTAAATATTTAAATGATCTTTTCAGAGTAATTTCTCCAAATTTGATGCGCGATTAATTAGATCAATTAGATTAATTAATTAATCTAGCGATTAGATTAATTAATCACCACATCATGTAAGTGACATGACATTCAGCCAAGTATTGTGACCCATACTCAGAATTTGTACTCTGCATTTATCCCATCCAAAGGACACACACACAGCAGTGAATACACAATCAAACTGTGAACACACACCCGGAGCAGTGGGCATCATTTATACTGCGGCGCCCGGGGAGCAGTTGGGGGCACCTCAGTCGTGGTATTGCCGGCCCAAGACTCGATCCCACAAGCCTAGGATTAGGAGTCAAACTCTCTAACCACTAGGCCATGACTTCCCCATAATTAACTATTACATAATTAACTACTATTTTAATTTTTCAAAACGGGCGTGACATGGAGGAGTATTTGCTGGAGTATTTGGATAATTGCCATCTCACCACATGTGATGACCTCACCCTAATGGAGGGATTCTGGTGCGGGCTGGAAGACGAGATCCACTTCGTCATGGCCAGAGCTGATCCATGCGGGTTGCTGAGGAACTACATCAACTTCGCACTGTGGATCGCCGGATCAGCAGTCACCATGTAATAAGCAGAGCGTAGCCCGAGGTCATCACATGTGAGTGCCGAGTCCTGTCTACCACCACCTGTGACGCAGAACTGCCAGAGCCCACTACAGACAGAGTCAAAGCCTTCCGCGGTCATTGAGCCATTGCCATCAGGAGTGACAGAGCTGATGATCGCCCCAGAGCATGTGCCACAAGAGTCTGACCAGGCCTGAGCTGACAGTGCAAGTGACGGTGGATACAGCTGTGGAGATCGCAGGGGCTAAGAAAAGACCCACCCACTGTGCTACCACTGAGGGTGAGCAAGAACTGGACTTGGGGGATTTAATAGACTGGAATATGGGGTTACATGTCAATCATCTGTGATATCATTTTGGCAAGACATCCCACCCAACCTCTCTCTCCCACCTCTCATCGATCTGCTCCATTCATCAAGGCTTATTCTGCTGGATCCTGTCAGCCCCTCTGCTCACCCTCAGCCCATCATCTGTTATGTGAGCTCGCTGTGGGTCCGTCCATCTCCAGCTCCATTGGCGTCGAGTCTGGAGGATCCCTTGACTCCGCCGTCAGCCTCCGAGGCCCAGAATCCACCTCAGCCTTGTGACCCAGCAGCTCCACCATGGCTTCCATCTCCCTCGTCTCCACCAGAGCCCAACAGTTCACCAGTCCAGTCATCCCCCATCTTTACCTCGGGATTACACTCTTCTGGCTGCACCTTGTCCCTTCATCCCTCAGGCTCCATTGTGCCCTTCCAACTCCACCTGATTCCTCTGTTTCTCCACTGGGGCCTTCCGGATCTCCGTCTATGCCTGCTCTGCCATGGGCCTCCGGATCCTCGTCTTCACCCTGGCTCTTCAGCTCTCTGTTTCCACCTTGGGCTCTAACTGCTCCACCTTCCTGCCTGCCCGCCCTTCCACCAGCCCTTTGTCACCAGTTCGTCCTCCTCCCACCTTCCTTGGATTGTCCTTTTAAGTTGCGAGGTTGAGGGGCAGGGGGAGTGCTGTTAGTGTTGTTACGTGTGCCTATTCCTGTTTTTCCTTATGGTATTGTTCCTGTTCTGCTTTAGCTCATTAGTTAGTTTGCTCGTTACTTCCATTACCCTGTTTGCCCCTCGTCAGCTGCCCTATTTAAAAGTCTACTTTTTGTTCAGTATACTGTCAGTTATTGATTATTGTTACATGTTTTGCTGCCACCCTGAGTTATTTCCTTCCTTGTGTTCATGTGGATTCAAAATACTTATGGGTTATTTTCGTCTTCATTTTCCTTGGAGTTCCGTAACAGCAAGTGCATGCAATAGATTATAACATGTGATGTGTACTGAGTGTAAATTTTCTGAGCAGCAGTCAATAAAGAAGCTATTTTGCACCAAACAGTACAGATAGACATACTAAAAAGTATATTTGGTGTATTATTGCCTAGTTTAAACATGAAGTGGTTTTTGATTCCCAGCTCTTCGTTCAATTTGGCCCTTTTGTCACGGTTGTGACTCATTGTTCCAGAGCACAAAACCCTCACCGTATTAATTAACACGGGGGACTAATTACACTCACACAGACACATCAGTAACAGAAGAACAGCAGTAGAGTTTCCTTGTGATGGACCTTCTGACTCTCAAATCCCGGATCAATGCAGTGTAAGCGCGTCTCTGGGGTTCAGCCGCAATCCAGGACGAATCCAGCAACATTGACTGCCGTCACAGTCCAGCAGAGGAAACACTCCTCTGCCCTTTTGTGGCTGAAAACACCAGCACAAACTTATCTTAAGCGAAGTGAAGCAAACACAAGCCCACCCTAACCCGCTTTGGCCCTTCGCTTTTCAAAAAAGCACCAAAGGAAGCGGAAAATACGGCTGGGATGGCAGTCATACTCGAAGGGTTTCCTGCTATTTGTCTCTGTTGGTAATCTGTGCTTTGTGGCGGGAGGGATGACCACAGCACAATGCATCTTTACACCAGCTGACCTGTGACAGCGGCTCTAAGGAGATTGCACTCGCTCAAAACGTCCAACAAATATATCTTATTATGGCCTGCAGGGATTTTCCACAGTGAATAACCTCATCCAGGCAAAAACATCTGCCTACGACACTAAAGGAATGAGAGCGAGGCAAAGCTGAATCTAATATGTGCATCAGTCGCTCTGTGACGCTGATCGATTCCCAACCCGAAGCTATTAACTGGCCACAGCTCTGTGTGTTTTTGAGCATGGTGAATAACACAGCGGCCAGCAGAAGAATGCCTGGTATCTCACTCACAGCGTTTCTCACAGATAAGCAAAATAATCAATTACACCACGCTTCCTTTTAACTTCCAGTTGCAGTGAATGGCCTCCTCTGGCTTCGCTCATTGTCAGTTAAACAAACCCTGCTAACTTCAGCGGGTAAACAATAACTAATCACGCTGGAGCGTTCGCCTGTCCGCAGAGACTCAATTAGCTGTACTTAATTAGTGCGTCCTCTGCTGTAGCCGCTGCGATTAGACGGGCGCGTTAGGAAGCGTTTGTGGCAAATGACAGAGAAGTGCAGCCATTTTGGAAAGGACAGCTACAGTTATGCGGTGGAAATATACAGTGGGCCTGGAAAGTGCTTATTGTTAAGTAAGTCTATAAAATTTTACTTTTTTCTAAACAAAATGTAAATATAAGATGGAAAAACCGAACTTAAGAAGCCAGACTGAAATAAAACAAACTTAAGTTGAAGTATTACAATGATTGTAACGGAAATCAAATAAATAAATAAGTAAATACAAAGAAAACTGACATTATAAAATATAAATCACATAAAAATATAAATATAATAATGACATTATGAAATTATTAGAAATATTACCTTGGTCATTGAAAAAAAAGGTTGAAGTTTAAGTGCTACAATTACTAAAATCTAAATAAAGATGAATTAATAAATGAAAGCTATATTGCCTTGGCAGCTAACTTAAAATAATACAGTTATACAGTTACAAATAATAAAACAAATAATAAAATAAGTTGAAGTATTAAAATTACTAAAACTGAAGTAAAATACAAAATAAAAAACTCAAAATATAATAAAAATATCAAAACTGCATAACAATAATACTAAAACTTTCAAATTTAATCTGAAAATAGAAAAATGAAAGCCAATTCAAAATATTGCTATTGAAATAAATATTTAAATAAATAAATAAATACATACATACCTACTTATATAACTGCAAGAACGATTACTGTAGGTTAAAGTAATAAAATTACTAAAAACAAATATGAAATTAAAAAAATAAAAAGCTAAACAGAAATGACAAAAGCTCATAAGTAAATTACTAAAATTAATACTAATGATAATGTTATAGCATATAAATAGTAGTAAAATAACACACTGAGACAATTAAGACAATTAATAGTGCATTAGCATAATGTACCAGAGGCATTATTTTAAAGATTTAAATATGTCTGAATGCATGAGATGAAGTGCAGTCTAACACTTTCTGAAGTCACATGGTGCCATTCCCCCATCAGCAGCGTATTAGGCAGTACATCCATCGCTTGCTCGATGACCTGAGCATCATTAATGTGTGTAAATGGTCACCGGGGGGTTTTCTTTCGCCCCGCGGCGGCTGGTGACTCTCTTCACGGGGCTACTGCTCCATTATTCTGCATCCAGTGATGTGAGGAAGGGAGATATACTGTACTCTAGTGTATAATGAGAGTTCAGGTGAGCACTTGGGATCCGTTTTGCCCTTGATGTTAAAGATGTTGTATGTGAGTTTGAAAAAAATGATCTCATGCACTTCCAACTTTTAATCGTATCACTGATTCTTGCCTTCATAACTCCAAAATTCCTCTTGCCCTCACCTTCTGAATCGACCTACACTGCTGTTTTCCTCTTCGGTCTCCTGGCTGTTATTTATTCGTCCTCCAGCAGTATAACCTCACCGTGGCCACGAGCAGAAGTGCTAACATAGCATATGGCAAACGCAGCTCAATTAATTTATGCTTTGAAATGTTTTCGTCAATAACCTTTCTCCTCTAAATGCTTACAGTGATGTGGAGAGCACAAATTAAATAACAATTAACTGTGGTTATTTGCTCGCCGTTAGCTTGAGGACGCATCTCTGCCTCTGCTGTGGAGTTTTTCAACAGTTAATCAGAGAACTGTCAGAGTGAAGTTCTGTTTAATTCGTGAGGTGATTTATAAATGTAATGCTTATTAATTGTGTGTGTGTGTGTTTCTTTTTTTCTGTCATGTTATCAGTAAAGACAATGCTTTTGTAAATAGCAAATGTGGTGTTAAATATCAATTCCTAAGTGTCAAAATGTGCATTTTGCAATAAAAATGCATCAACAGTATAACAGAAGAGAGATTTGGGATGATTTGAAGTATAAAAGAATCCCAAATGAATCCCAGACATGCTACTGAATGAGTTTACTTCATTGCAAAGCCGCGATCTTGTAGATTTTGTCAAAAGGATGACAATGCTAATAATTTTAATTGTTAAAAAATCAGCAAGGCATTCAAAAAATACATTTTATGTGTTTAAAACTAGCTAGCTTTCATGCTGAATGACTTTTCTTTTATATTGTAGTTTATTCTACAAGTTTAACGTGTCCCACGGCAGAAAACAGTGTTTGATTTGTGCCTCTTATGCGTTGAAAGAAAGGCACACCAAAGTGCAGTGTATTCATGGAAATTGCTGTTAAAACAATGCCAGACTCCAGAAAGAGAGGACTAGGGACCAATGTATTTGGCTGAACTTGTCGAGTTCTTGCCGCTTTGGTGGAAGGAGAATTCAAGGTTCTGTATTGTACAATAGAGACCAAAGATCGATTCCTCTCAGGAGAGAAAATGTATAGTCTCACAGGCATATTTTGATTACCAACAATACATATGGCCTGAAAGGCATTGATTTTCAAGCAGCATGGATTGTCACGTTCAATAATTATTAGCAGCATTGCCTCAGTTCCCCTAAGGTTGACTGCAGGCACTTGGCTTTAAGGCAGGTGAAATTTGGCTCGTTTTAAAAAGCTTGATTCACACGTCGAACTTGGCATTGCTTTAAAGACTTAAACACACCCACAGCCAATACACAATTAGAGTTGTGCTGAGTTTTGGATAAGTGTCTCAAATGTTATTCGTTGGCCTTTCCATAAACCTTGCAAAGAAATTAGCAGAGTTTATTTTGAATCTGGTCATTTCTGCAGTGAGACATTCTGTATTGAACACAGATGAATAAAATAAAACAGTAAGCCAAAAATTTTACATTTTAAATTAAATGTTCTCTGCTGGTGGAATGACCTCCCCAACTCAATCCCAGCAGCTGAGTTCTTAGTCATCTTCAGGAATCAGCTTAAAACACATATCTTCCATCTTTATTTGACCCTTTAACTTTAGCACTCACTATTCTAATTCTATTCTATACCCTTGCTATGTGTACTGCGTTAAGCTGAGACTTGTTATAGCACTTGTATATTATTGTTCTTTTGTTGATTTTGATTGCTTCCATTGTCCTCATTTGTAAGTCGCTTTGAATAAAAGCATCTGCTAAATGACTAAATGTAAATGTAAGTCAACAGTCACATTAAATCATTTAGGGCATTCATTCATTTTACGAAAGAGGAAAAACATAAGCCATTTATCATAAAGGAGCCGTAGCTATTAGCTGTCCTGAAAGAGCGAATTTCAAAAGTAACCCAGAAATGGAAATATAAAAATAAACCAGAAAAGGTAGGCCGAGATAGTCCACTACCCATATTTCAGCAAAAGTTGTGTACCTTTTAGAATTGATGTAATGCACATTGAGAAGACTAGCGGGCCTAGTACTGAACTTTGGGGCACTTCAGTGCTTTGTCAATCACACCCTCTCTTTAATCTTGCAGATAATAAGTAGTTGTTGTGCATGGGGGTTAAATGGGTGGCATACATGATGCACAGAAGTACAGAAGTGAGGTAAATTGCTAAAACTTATTAAGCAGAATCTAATTGTAAAAAATCTTTCTGTAGATTTTGTTGTAATTAGTTGTTACCTGCGTGTTTAGGAAAACAGACTGACATGTAACTTTAGCTGTCAAGTACCTTCTAACGGACAATGCCTACACACCACAGAAGAGCTAAACTTAGACCCTCATCCACTGTTATGTAGCTCACAGCCTGTGAAGGTCACAAGAGGATTTAGAGTAGAATGTTTGCACAAAGATATGAAAATTTGTAAACCTCAGGCAATTTTGAACATCACAGATCAGCTGTGCTGCTGCTTTTGTTTTGTTTCAAATGGATGAATCGTGAAACATACAAGGAGCATGTCCAGGTCATCTTTACCCCCGCAAAATAAAAATGTATTTTGCATGAAGCTGGGTTTTTTGGGGGGCTTTTTTTTTTGGCACTGTGACATTTTTTTTCATTACAATTTAGCCCCCTATTGTACTGAGATCATTTCTATTCACTGAGGTTTTTAAATTATGAATTAATCAGAAATGCAGACCTGGGCACCTGGTTGGCATAAATTAAGGAACTCTTTAAATCTTTGCTGAATCACAGCACTCTCAAAACAAAACAAAACAAAAAAAAAACCTTGTAATGATTTCCGAGACAACGTGGAGCATTAAAATTTCTTTATGAGCAACAGGAAATCCACCATTACAGCAGATGCCTCCTTCTGAGGCGCTGAAGTGGTATAATCACTCTTCAGTCACTATTTAGACAGGGATATTATTCCGTTGTCTATCATACATTCATTCAATTCCTTCACTGTTTTCTGGAAATGCGAAAATGGCCCTTGGAACTGTCAAGATGCAAGCTGGAACTGTATAGTGGCACAGCAGCTATCATAGAGGCTTGTTTGCCCTATTCTGAAGTAAATCAACACTATTTCATTGCACTTGTAATCAGATTTTACACAGTGATCCAAAAGCCTGGTAAAATGCTGTGAAGGCAGTTGTAACAGTGAAAGAGATGTCATGTGATATATCTGTGTAAGCTGTATTTTTGTTTTTGTATACCTGAACTGAGGTTCATGGAAAGAGAATCCCAGGACAGGTTTGTGTAGTTCAGTGCTAATCACAGTGTGTGTGTGTGTGTGTGTGTGTGTGTGTGTGTGTGCTTGTTATGTTCCCTAGAGGCTTGACAATTTCATGTTTGTTTTAAATTGCTTGTGTTTGCTGTAGGTTCACAAAAACACACACATATACACACAAGAGTTGGTTTACCTTCAGAACATGTTGGTCAAACTTGAGTTCCATCAGACTGCTAGGTATTTGTTTATTTATATCTAAGCTTTGTTCTGTGTTGAACGTGTGGATATTGAAATTCACCAATGAGTAAATTAGTGAAGTAGAACAATGGGTAAATTAGGGCTGCAACTAACGATTATTTTGATAATTTATTAATCTGTCGATTATTTTTACGATTAATCGATTAATCGGTTTATGTACTTATATTTTAGTTTTGCCCATTTTTCCCCACGTTTATTATTAATAAAGGGTATTTATCATTCAGCATAGATTTTTTAAGAGATTTTAACCATTTTGCACTGTCATATCCTCATCAAAAATATACCTGGAGTTGTTTTATTGTGTTAGTAATCCTTTGTCGAACTCTTCTGCAATCAAAACACTGACCCAAACTCTAGCAAATTTCACAAGGAGATTTCAAATAATGTTTTCACCATGGCAGTCCTTAGAGCTCCTAAAGTAGTTTAACATCCCGAACAAAGCTTATTAAGGAATCTTTAAGATCATATTTTCACGAAGAATAAGGATAAAACAGAATAAAATTGCAGTACATTGCATTTTATAATTTACTGGGAAACAGCTTTATAGCTTATGCTGTGAAATTGTAAACAATCCTTCGAAAAAAGTGCCAATGGCATGAAACCTGAATGGAACTCACATTTCTTGTCACATGACCTGCGGTGCGCTTGCGGCTCTCTGAAAAGTTGAAATGTTTTTAACTCGATACGGTGCGGACGCGCCTGGAAAAATGGGCGCGTCGCGACCGCGTCGCTTCCATTATGAGCGCCTACATTGCAAATAACGAACTTGAGCGTGCAAAAGACGCGATATGTGAACGACCCCTTAAACAGTTCAATAGTGCAGAGTTTATAGGTTTCTCTTCTTTTTTGAAGGCTCAAAGTAAAGTACTCCCACATCCCGCTGAATGCGGCTGAATGATGCAGAGATGCTGTTCGGGAAGCACGTGACATAAAACGAGGCCAGCTATTGGCTATTCGCTACTTCTCCTGCTGTACTGGTTGAGTAAAACCTCTGGTGGCTCATTACTGCCACACTTTGGTCACCGCAGATTTGAAATATTTACGAAATGAGCCGCTTACGGCAAATTAAAGTTATTTAGCAACTAATCGATGACTAAATTAGTTGACAACTATTTTAATAATCGATTTTAATCAATTAAATCGATTAGTTGTTTCAGCTCTAGGGTAAATAATGAATGTGAATGTATCCACACAAAACAAATCACCACCAGTATATCTGAAAGAGATTATATAGTGGATAGTGGGTCTGGGGCTAAATAATTCTAAAATTATTATTTCAGACACAATTCTTTATTATGCTTACTTTGCGCTCATATGTTCTATTAGAGTAGATCACATCTGGGTTGAGCTGCTCACCTTTATGTCTAGCATTCATGGTATTGTAAGAGTAATTTATACTTTAACACTTTTACCAAATGTATTGTGATGTCTAAGAGGTGAAGAGAATGTCATTTATTTTTTCCAAATGAATTTTGAAAAAATGATTTTTTTTCTTTATATATAGCTACAGTATAAACCAGACCAGCCTAATTTAGAATACACTTCCGTAACCCTTTTACTTGCAAACCCATTCTGTCATGATTTACCGACTACATTTTTTCTGTTTGATGTGAGTGCTTATTGAAAAATGACAAGGTCACACAGACATAAATAAACTGCATGTGGAAGTTGGATGGTTAAAGGTTTAACACCTGCCTTCAGCATGAAGTAATCAAGCATTGAAAATGACTGAATTCTGATTATTGTCAATGTTACTCAAATGCTTACAGATAAAAAGTCAAAGTCAAAGTCAAAAAAAGTCAAAAAAGTAATGAGGACAAAAGGTGTGTGTGTGTGTGTGTGTGTTTGTTTGTGTGTGTGTGTGTGTGTGTGTGTGTGTCTTTCTTCCCCCGAGTTCCTCATGCAGGTTCCAGCAGTAGCTTCGGTGAAAGTGTGTGTGTGTGTGTGTAATGGTGCTGGTGTTCCTGTGTTTCAGAGGACCAGCTGCCCCCAGGTTTCCCCACCATAGATATGGGCCCCCAGCTCAAGGTGGTTGAGCGCACCCGTACCGCTACCATGCTCTGTGCCGCTAGCGGTAACCCCGACCCAGACATTTCCTGGTTCAAAGACTTCCTCCCAGTCAACACCAGTAACAACAATGGCCGCATCAAACAGCTCCGATCAGGTAATTTTTCCTCTGTGACGCTAGAAGAAAAGCAGCAACAAGAGCCGCTATTGTCCTTCTTTCCATTTGAGTTTCTGTTCTTTCTCATGGAGCCTTTTCTTTGGATTTCTGTAGGAAATGGCATCTACGTCGTCTGCGTCCCCTCTGTGTGTGATGTGTCTTGTGTTCCTGTCTGTTTAATTTATTACCCATGATTCACTGCTATGACTGCATTTTTGGACAGCTTAAATTGGGCTTTGTTTTGTTTCCATTTTAACACTTAGTCGCAAAAAGCAGCCGAACCATGCATAATAAATAACTGTCGTTCTCCATGTCCTTATTGTACTTCCTCCAATGCGCATTGAGTAAGATCTGGCTTCATTCAGAGCTCTCGAAAGAATCATCAAAGTTGTTTTGTTTCTTTCTTTCATATCATGACACAGCACACGACCCGGACAACCTCGATTATGCCTGAAAATGAGCAAAAGAAAAAAAAAGAGCGTCCTTTTGTGTGTGTGTTTGTGTGACCCTCGTTGTGTGTTTGTGCCTCAAACCGATGAAATTCAGGACTGAACACGTTGGTGATTCTTTGCATCGGGCGGTCTCTCTATAAGTAGTGCAAAACCCCCATTTCGTTTCGCTACATGTAAACTGACCATGTCGGTTGAATTGCTCTGATGTGTTTTCCGGCCCTCGATGCTAGGATATGTCTTCCCAGAGTTCTCCGCTCTGCCCTTGTCCTGTTTTCTTCCGTTGTCTGAATTCTCTCTTGATTTTCACCCTGTATAATAGAGTGTCAGATTTAAGTGTGTCAACCAGAGCAAACGTAAGGAATATAATCATATTTTCTATGCTGTCTTTCTTCTCTCTGTTTTGTAAATCTCCAGAGTCCTTTGGTAAGTTTGTAGATCTGAGCACACATGCCTCCCACTAATGTCTCCACCATGTTTCTCAAACTACTGTTAAAATGCATGGCATGCATTTTACTAACGATATTGATAGGCCAGCAGAACACACTGTAGCTGACTAGCAGTAAAGCACACGCTCAGGGCCACACTGGCAGGACCGACACTGACACTGTCACTCCATCTGTGTCTCTAAAGCTCACAGCTCAAAGACTCTCCACTGTCCCCCAGTCAATCAGTCCTCAGCTCTCCCCGCTAGATCACGGCCTCGGCCACAGGTCTCAGAATAGCCCCTTGTGCTTCATCCACTGTACCAGTTGCTCTTTGACCTCCTAAAGTGACCAATGCTCAATCCTGTGCTTTTCTCCACTAGAGCCAATGGCTGTCTTTTCTGAATCTCTCTTTCCTGTTGTAGCCTAATACACTCTGTAAGAAAGCAAAGCAAAGCTAATTTGATTCTTCTTCCAAAGCGGCCAGCCTCTCTTCTCGCACTAACGATTCTTCTTTCTTAATCTTATTTGCATTCATATAATCCACCCAGGTGGTACGCCAATAAGAGGTAAGAGTGCTCAACTCAAGTTCACAGAATGAACAACTGACTTCATTCTTCCTGTCCCACATGTGTCTGCATCCATCAAACGCCCTCCGGCATCTTCCCATCATCCTCCTCTTCCTCGACCTCGCTCCATCCCATTCTTTTCATCTCTCACCTTTTTCGCCTCAGCGCATTTTGGTTCTTTGGTTTGGTTTTGGTTTCAGTTCAAGAAAGCCTCTTGTATTTTGGTTGTTTTAGTTTTTTTCTTCCGAGCCGATATGCTTACTGCAGCCCAAAGAAGCATATCCTGTACGTGTTTTTTTTTTCATTGTTTTTGTTATCTTATCTTTTGGCCATAGCAGATCATGTGTCCCTTTTTCGTCCAACTAAAACAGCCAAACATTTTTCCCCCCTTAGCTGTGTTCTTGTTCAGCTGCACATGAGCCCAGATGTTGGAGACACGCCGGAGACCTCTCTGCCACATTTTTTTTACCAAAAGCATCTTTCTGTCTTTACAAACTTCTTTTTTATTCGCTCTTCCATTTGCTTTCCTTTACCTGTCCCCTTCTCAAAAGGAGCTAAAAAAGCCCAAACAACCACTTTTTTGATAAAGTTTCTGCGGTGCTTTTTTCCTTCCACCACCTATTTTTTCCTTTTCTTGGGTTGAAGGGTTTTCCTTTTTGACGTTTTTATTTTTTCCATTCTTCAGGGTTGGGGAAAAGCTAACGGTGGGTCTGGCAGACGAAACCGAGGTGGCCCTTTTGTGTCGTTTTTTTTTTTTTTTTGTTGTTGTTGAAACCTTTTTCCCTGGGTCATGTGACACCACACTGCTGATCCCATTGGTGGATTTTTATGGGTGTCATTTGTAGCGTAAAGCTATGGCAGTGATTGGTTGCTTTCTTGGCAGCACAAGCCATTTTGAATTTTGACCTCTAATACAATTGCATTTTGTTTTTCAGCTAAGGGTTGTCAAAAGGTTGTAAGTTGTGCCGACACACATTTCTTGTTCTTTGAAAAGATTTACATGTGCTGGAGGTTTATGTACTGGTAACAATAATTCCCCCAACAGATTTTTTCTTCTTCCATTTTTACGATTTGAGCAGCACATTTTTCCCAAAAATGCTGCGATTTTTACCGACTTCCACGATCTGAAGTCCTTGATCAGTCAATTTGAATTGAACTCCAAATTTTATGATCCCAAATTTTTTTAAACATTTTCCTCCCCCTTTTATGCTGCTTTTGTATACTGTAAACCTTTTTTTATTTAAGCCATATGCTGCTGTATTGCAGTTTTCACTCATTCCCATAATGAACAGTCCTGTGAGATGTGTAATAATATTGCAGGGCTACTACCCCTCCATCACCTTTTGTAGACCTCTCAATTAATAATCGATCAGTATTATTATTGATTATAATCACAACTGTTTTTCTAAACAGTAAAGCTCAAACGATTTTGAACCACCCCGTATGATTAAGTGCCTTTAGAAACCCTGCAACATGTATCCTGTACTGTATGTTTTCCTCTCCATTGATGTGGTTGTAAAATATCTGAGATAATTAATGCTGCAAAGTCTCTTTTCTTTTGGTTTCTTTCTGTGTGCCCTCTTGAATGTCTACTGCAGTGCTCATCGCGCTCTTCTCTAGGCTGGCGCAAGATAGTCAGCATGGCGAGATACAAACTCACAACACACTTCGATTTAGGCACCTCAAAATGACTCAGCTCCTGACAAAATCATAATATGCATTGCGGATCCACTGTGAAATCTATCTTTAGTTCCGAAATTGCTTTCCCATATTGCATCGGGCCTAGAGAATGAAACACTGCATTAGACATTTTAAGGGGAAACATTTCTACCCCCAGCTTCCAGGAGCTTAGCTTGCATAAACTGGTTAAGTCTATACCGAGCTCTCCAAAGCAAGGCATGTCTGCAGATGTCACCTCTCAGAGTTAAGCGTCAGTATAGCAGCCGGCCTTTAGCCCGAGCCATTTTGTGGCATTCACCCTTACGGAGATCTAAACAGAACAGATAATGCCATTCATGGAGAGAAATAGGCCAAGCATGTGGTTTAGGGGAAGTTGTTTAATGGCTTGTGTTATTATTGTAATTATCTTTCTCTGCTCATGTTCTCTCCCACTGTGTAGGAGCGCTGCAAATAGAACAAAGTGAGGAATCGGACCAAGGGAAGTACGAATGTGTCGCGACCAACAACGATGGCACGCGCTATTCGGCACCAGCCAACCTGTATGTCAGAGGTAGGAACAGCTCACGGCGGTAAACAAAGCCGACAGAAGAATATGTAAAAACGCACACTTTTGAAACAAACTGAGCCGAATAGCGATTAACTCTTGTTGTTGGGGTCCCTCTGGTTGTGTGAGCATTTTTGGGCATGACATAATGCTGCAGCCTTGATTTTCTGCCTGTCTGGTGTTTAATTTCAACTTTTTTACGTTTTTTATTTTTTCACTTGAATGCTTTTTTGTATGTAATTGACTGACTCAAAAAATAACAAGAATGACAGATTGAGCTTAACCTCTTTACTTTCTACAACCAATGCCTCAGTGCTCTTTTTTTTAATTTTATTTTTTATTTTTATTGCCAGACATGGAATAAAACAATGTTACTTTATTTTGGAGCTTTATTTTGAAGAAAAAAGAAAAAAAAAAAGAAACCAACATATATTTGGGTCATTATAATCTTATTTTAAATTCAGTCCAATATTTGATCTGAAATGTAGTTAAAGCCTGTAACGAAATAAATATGGATTATTCTTCAATTAAATGAAGTCTTCTGTACGCTAGGATGATTAAATAAAGTTTTTGTTTACAAATGTTGCACAATAGTTTTAATGGTAAAATTATCATAGCCTGAAATTAATTATGTCAGGAAGCTGCAATAGAATTACTCAATACTGCTGTTGTGTTTTTGGGTTTATATGTAGTTATCCGGGAAAATAGAAGTGACGTTTTGAAATATTCATTTTGAGATTATTACGTAATGATTGGAGAATAACGTCATATGTAATTACATAATTGGTCACTAGTTGAAATCCATTTTGAGTGTAAAAAAAAAAAAACCTTAAATAACTTACCCAACATATTTGAATAAATATTTAATTAACTTTTTTTTCAAGCAGTCAGAAGGTCCTCTAACTGAAGAATCACCCCATTGTATAAATAAAAAATGTTCTTTGATATTGACTTATGATTGAACATCTGTATAATCTGTCACATTAAAGTCAACATGAAACTGTGTTCGCTGCCCTTTTGACTAGGATAGTGTGACAGATTTCATATTGAAACAAGAGAAAAGGTCATGATTTTCTTGATTTCAACCATAAGGAAATGATTGGATGGAACATTTAAAAAACACCTGCTCACTATAGGTCATCAGACATGAAGCACACCATCAAGTATCCAGTATTAGTAAGAAAACAGTGCTTATGTTTTCATGTTGACTTTAAGCCCAAATGTATCATAAACTGTTGCCAAAATATGTTCCATTTTATAAACCTTGATGGCCTGATGTCCAGCGCTGCTCAAACAAACATGTTACGGCTTTGAAAAGTGTCCAAGTATTCATGCCCAGGTCCCAGTCATGTGGTTTACATGAAGAACCAATGTATTTCTCAAATACTGCATAATCAAAACTCCAGAAGAAAGTCAGTCCAGACCACATTAACTGCTGATGGCATGTAAAGCTTATAACTGGACCTGTGTCATATTGTTTAATGGGCAGTGCGATAAAAGGCCTATAAAATGCAGCCCACTTTTCTTTTCCTAGACATTCTGTCTCTAGCAGCAATTCTCTGGGTTGAATGTGGCCTGTTTTACTCTCTCTGTATTTTCCCTTGTTTTTCTCCTCATTTTATTTTGTTTCCGCATCAATTCCCTACATCCCTCAGAGCTGCGAGAAGGTTGGTGTGTTTTTTCTTTCTAACCATCTTCAAACTCAGAAAACAAGTGATACAGATGCTAGTTACAATTCCCAAGAGTAGGAAACAAATAATTGTAGCTGCATTTGCGTGTGTACTATTAAATTCTGCTTTTGGTTCCTTATGATCTATGTTTTGGTCAGTTTTTTTTCTTTTCCCTTTTGTTGTGGTCTGAACGAATGCTCTCCTGCTCTCCGCTGTACTGCTTGACCAAAAAGTGGTGCATGTCAGTCAAAAACGCAGTTCGTCTCGGGTTTGCATGGTGGATTGGTCATGCTGAAGTTGTCTGTCTTCCCCCACATGTCAGTGGTCCTGCTTCCTTACTTTGACCGACACGTGCTTTCCTAACACCTAGAAACGAGCTTCCATTCGCTGACCTTCACCACGGTATGAACTGTGATGAGACATGCTCCATAGCTCTGTGAGATCAGATATGCTCTTTCCTTTCCACCTAACAGGTTGCTAATAAAGGACAACTGATGCATGTTAAGCGTTGTTCTAAAGTCTTGACAAATGGAACGGTATTCAGATGAAAGGGAAAACATCATATCTCCTGGAACAGCATTTCAATTGAAAATTAATTGCGATAGGACTGAAAATCTGTTTGTGATAATTATAGATTTAATCTCCAGGGATGCGCAACATTCCGGTCCAATCCATGCCACACGTCATTAAAAATTCGCTTTCCTTCTGACATTTCTGTTGGTTAAAGACTTAAAGAAATTTTAACTCCTCGTTAAACATTGGTTTACGTTCATCCTACTGTTATTTTAATTACAAGTAATATAATAAAGATCCTAGCCAAGAACTGTCCATGTCAACAGGAGGAGATGTGATGAATAGGAGCAGGTAAATTGGATTTAACCCCGACCCCAGTGCAGGATTCCTCAAATCTTACCCTGCAGAAGATAAACCCTTGTTAAACTCACCTTGAAGTAACTCTGAAGACTTTAATTAGCTTGGTCCCATGTCGTATTAGGGTTAAAGTCAAATTCTGAAGATCAGTGGCCCCTCCTTAGTGGAATGTAACGTCCTAATCATAGACATCTAGTTCAGCATTTCCCAACCCTGTTCCTGGTTGCACATCAACATTACACATTTTGCAGATCTCCCTTTCCTGGTTCTCTGAAGAGAACTGAATCTCTTGAATATGTATACTGTCTGTGTGCCTCCAGGAACATTGGGAAACACTGATCTAGTTTACTGGTGCTAAGTGTCTTAAAACTCTACAAATATTTGTTATGATGAACCTCTCAAACTTTGTCAAATCCAATGATTCGTCATCCTCAGATGGGCTCATTGTGGCAGGACTGATGTAAACTGCTGCACACTGACTCCCAGAAGCTGTGTAAAGCCGGCAGAGCCTGTCGCTTTGAGAAAGCTCCTGCCACTGCTGTGTGCATTGTACAACAGCCACTGCCATCTGAGACTGACAGTATGTAAGCAGTAACACTGACATCGGTTCAGTTATTTTGGACTCTTGAATTTTCTCCCACCCTTCTGCTGTCCCGTTAACCCTCTTCCTATGAGCTGGGAAATAGTATCTCTCTCTCTCTCTCTCTCTCTCTCTCTCTCTCTCTCTCTCCCTATATATATATATATATATATATATATATATATATATATATATCTGTCTTGAAGACTCCTGATTTTAAGTGCCCTGTTGATTTCCTGTTATCTGACTCTACTAGTCCTTCCCTCCTCCTCTTCTCTCCTCTTATTCCCCATTTCTCTCTAATTCCCAAAGTGTCCCTCTGGAATGAGCAGTTTGCTTGTTTGCATGACAGATTCAGGAATGCCCCTCCCCCCACACCTCCATTTGCATTGAGGGTTTATCTTTTATTTATCTAATAATTTGCTGCATTTGTTCATTTTCATTTTCACTCAGTTTCAGGTTCAGCCATCCATCGCCATCAACCATGTTTATTCAAGGTTTCACAACTGTTTCCGTTACACATGTGTCCACTTTTTGAATGGCAGCTGCAGACAGTCACAACTAGTCTCTACCCGTTGTTAGTTAGCGGCGGCCCTGCCGTGGGGCTCGTTGCCATCTGTGTGATGTGGCAATGTGATTCGGCACATTCCTTCACATCAACTGGAAGAGAAAGCAGCATCGAAGTTGTACAAACACACACAACTCCAGCATGCTGTGGCCCTCCAGTTCCCCCTTGTGCTAATGTTCGTTTGTCACGCGTGGGTCACCTGTGCATGGCGTCTGTTTCAATGTCCCAGTCTTAAGGGGGTGAAGCGGAATGTTTGTGTGCAGTACATGTGCAGTAGTTTCCTGTTGGATCCTGCTATATCTCAACCCTTTGATACAGTGTAGCAGTGAAATCCACCAGATCTCAATTAGTGCCTCACCTGTTAAATGTTCCCGAATGTTCCTTAAGCCTATATGTGGACGGAAAGTTACCGGTGCATTTGTTCTCTTGCAGTGAGACGGGTTCCACCCCGGTTCTCCATTCCCCCGACAGACAGTGAGATCATGCCCGGTGGCAGCGTTAACATCACCTGTGTGGCCGTCGGATCACCAATGCCCTACGTCAAATGGATGTTGGGGTCAGAGGATTTGACCCCTGAAGATGACATGCCCATCGGGCGAAACGTGCTGGAACTCACTGACGTCCGGCAGTCGGCCAATTACACGTGTGTCGCCATGTCAACCCTGGGCGTTATAGAGGCGGTCGCACAGATTACGGTCAAAGGTAAAGAATCCACGAGACGACTCTATACTTAACATTCCAACTGGCACCAATCTCCTGTTATTTGATCTGTCTTATCACATTCTGCAGATGAATCCACAAACTCCTACTGTTGGCACACTTGTTTGCTTAAACAGGCCGACACATTTACAGCTGTTCATATCCACACACACACACACACAATGCCTTTGTCTGCTTCAGACATAACAAAATCACATTAGTCATAATACGCCCCAAGAGACAGCACACAAAGACTAAACATTATCTGTCCTATCGCCAGCCTCACCTAATGCGCTCTGAATTAAAGCAATACATTACAGCCCGTGGAATATTTAAGACATGTTCTAAACAAACTACAGAGTCTCTCTTTCCTCTGGGGTAACTTGGTTTTCTCCTTATCACGGAGGTACTTTCAAGCCTCTGAGCTGTATTACATTAGCGGCAAACAGCACTGTAACCCACGTCTACTGTCCCTATGTTGGCAGAGCAAGCTCACACTTTAAGCTTCGGCTAGTATCCCAAGGGAAGGGCACATGGTTCTTGAATGATAATGGCATAACCATATGACACCGTGTAGCTTACCAATACAATAGCTCATACAACAAAGACATTTCCTCTAAACCCGGTGAAGAACCATTTCACCCCTGTTTGTTAGTGTTCAAATATAAAAAAAATGTTATGTCCTTTGAGAGTGAGGGAAAAATTCACTAAACCAATACATGCATGGGTGCCATTTTTCAGAGCAACAACTTGCATCTTCACTAACCATTTGCAAATCCAGGTGCTAAAATGCTACTGTTGCAAATAAATTAGGCTTGTTATAGAATGCACCTCAGGGATTGACATTAATGCTTGTCTGGGTCAAGTAGGCGAATTCTTGGCTTTAACTGATATGGATATTTCCTTTATCAAATCAGGAACTAAAACGAACACCATTCAATTTTAGTGATTTCCCCCCACAATCATTAATATTGCTCCAGTTATCGTAAGTAACTAATTACAGTGGATTTTCCATTTTCCAAATAATTGAAATTCACTGATGAGCTGCTTTATTGTTGCTCCAGCTTTACCAAAGCCACCAGGTGTTCCCCAGGTGACGGAACGCACAGCAACAAGCATCACGCTCACATGGGATTCTGGGAATCCCGAACCGGTTTCTTATTACATCATCCAGCACAAGCCCAAAAACTCTGAGGACTCTTTTAAAGAGATTGATGGAGTCGCCACCACTCGATACAGCGTAGGTGGGCTAAGCCCTTACTCTGACTACCAGTTCAGAGTAGTCGCAGTGAATAACATTGGACACGGGCCTCCCAGCGAAGCCATCGAAGCCAAAACAGCGGAGCAAGCACCAAGTACCGCCCCACGGCAAGTCCGGGGGCGCATGCTAAGTGCCACGACCGCCATCATCCACTGGGATGAACCCGAGGAGGCAAATGGGCAGATTACAGGCTACAGGGTTTACTACACCACCGATCCCAGCCAGCATGTCAACCAATGGGAGAAACAGATTGTAAGGACTTCCAACTTCCTCACCATTCCGGGCCTGACGCCAAATAAGACTTACTACATCAAGGTCCTGGCCTTTACCTCTGTAGGAGATGGACCGCTTTCATCTGATTTGCAGATCATAGCCAAAACTGGAGGTGGGTGTTGGGAATGACAGGAATAACAGCTCTTTTTTCCTCTTTTCTGTTATCTTATATATATATATATATATATATATATATATATATATATATATATATATATATAAGATACAATATTTGTCTCAGACTAGGTCATAAGGTCGTGAATAATTTTGTTATACTGTGGTTATTTTTGCTGGATGTTCAGCATAAACATGTTTCATGTGGCGATGTCTATTTTGGTTTAAGACCCTGAATGAATTACTTAATTTGATGTATTTTCTGTTTTAATTTGTAACTTGGTGGACACAAAGCAAGAGATCAGATGATTTTTGGTAAAAGCAATTCATGAGTTTAAAACTAAAGACTCATAGCTCTGATTGGATGGGCTTTATTTATACACATAGCCAATATGAACAGTTGAGTCACAATTGAATCAGTTTTGGGACAGTCCATGCCACTACCACTATTGTACAATGAATCTCTGGTTACTCCAGGAGAACTAAGTTTGTTCACTAATGTATTCTCACAATACAAACATGAAGAGAAATGTCTGCAATGTAAATTACTATTTGTATAATTTCTATGATTTGTTATAATATTTTTATAGTGCCCTCTCAACCAACGGACTTCAAAGGCGAAGCCAAATCTGAGACGAGCATCTTGCTGTCGTGGAACCCCCCGACTCAGACGGGCCAGGACAATCAAATCGTCGGATACGAGCTGCTCTATAAGAAAGGAGATGACAAAGAGGAGGTCCGAACACGAACAGTCGTTGGCAAAGGCTTTCACTCGTGCCACAATTGATGTGATAGTCATTGCTCAGATTGACTGTACAAACTATTTTCTGGGGTTTTAACCTTTGTTTTTTTCTTGACCCTTCCTCAGAAACGAGTAAGTTTTGAGCCCACCACAACCTATTTACTGAAAGACCTGAAGCCGTTCACTACCTACACGTTTCAGCTGGCCGCTCGCAGCAAACATGGCATCGGCGCATACACCAACGTGATCTCAGCCGAAACACCTCAGACACGTAAGTCCCTTTCTGTCTTTACTGTCTTTCCTCAATACAGCGGTTCAAGAACAGGCACATCACATAATAAAACAGAAATCCTCAATTTCTTAACCATTTTTGCTAAAATAATCCTGAATTTGTTAGCGCAGTGGTTTATACTGATATATTTTTGAGAGATGGAGGCATTTCTGTTTTATGCCTTGAGGGCACTGTTAGCGCACATCTTGTTTGAATGAAAGTCAATTTGTGGAATATGTAGTCAAATGACAAGGTCACTTTGTTCGAATTTGGCATCATGTATTAGCCAAATAAGAGATGAGACTGAATTATTCATCTGTTTGGCTGCAGTCATTTAGCTTATGGGTGCCTTGTTTTTTGACTTTGGCTATTGTATACCACACTGCATTTGAAAGATTTACCAAATTTGGAGAGGTTCCATTTGGAGCCTTGTTGAAAGCTCAAATGCAATGATACGTAGCTAGAAAAGAGAATTGCATTCCCAAAAGACCTCATATTTATTCTCCATTCGTTCAAGTTGAACTGTAACCAAACCTTTTGATCAACTCCTTCATTAATCTTGCCTAATTTGATGAATAATTAATGCTGACAAGCTTGACTGTGCTTCACTTCGTACTCACAATTTGAGACAATCTGAATAAATCTGAGGTCCTCTGAGTACATGCCAGGTAAGTATCTTGGAGGGCTGTTTTTGCGGTAGAGTGTTTGCATGTCCGAGTCTAGAAACGTCAGTCAGGAACTCTCGGACCATCCAGGCTTTTACCTCAAACCAACAGGCCTCGGAAAGGTTGGTGAGCAATGCATTTCCTGTTTTTACAGAGCTGACACATCAACCTTTGAAATTTTGGATTGATGGTAACTGCTTGGAGGAAACAGGGCCCAATTTAAAACCCGGCTCGTTGAGATATTTCAGAGTGCTGTTAAAGTATAATGAGAGCAGTTGAAATTTGAGCCCTGATTTTGGGATATTAGGGAAAAAAATTATACGTAGAGTTACGAAGGTAGGTTCTTTAGTTTTAGGGTCTGCACCTGTCCCACCCTGCACAATTTGTGAATTTGTTTTATCTTTTCTACCTCCTTACAAGATATATGTGACACTTTATTTACCCATTTTGTTCTTATTTTTAAGCTTCATTAAATTAATGTTCATTTCATCATTTTTGTTTTAATAAATGTAGTCCCTGTTATTCATTCTCATTTGATGTCATTTTATGTTCCCTTTGTGTTTTGTTTTTGTTTGTCCATCAACATCATCTCCACCTCCACCACAAAAACAAAAAAAATCCTCTTACCTCAACCCCCGTGAACCTCACCTGGATCCAACCCAAACTACAAAACTGATTAAATCCGATAAATTACTATTATGCTCCTCCCACAATCCTCTAATCCTCCAATCAGAGCCCTCAGCTTCACCCCAGGAAGTCAAGTGCACTAGTCCAAATTCTACCAGCATTCTGGTAAGTTGGAAACCACCCCCGGTGGAGCTCCAAAATGGACTCATGACGAAATACACCATCCAGTACGCAGCGACCGAAGGCGACGATAACTTTTTGCATCAAGTCTTGGACATACCGCCAGAAAAGTACCATTATCTGTTGGAAAACTTGGAGAAATGGACAGAATACCGTGTGACTGTGAGCGCCCACACTGAAGCGGGAGAAGGCCCGGAGAGTTTACCTCAGCTAATCCGTACGGAGGAGGATGGTATGTCTTACTCACACCCCACTGTGACCCTATGCTAATATCTACCCTTAAAACACGCCCCACGCCAGACTTCTGCCCAAGGCACCCTAACACCACTCTCACCTCTCGCTCCCTTTATTAACACTAATTCTACTAACCAGGATTTTTTGTGACCTTTCACCAAACCAACATCCCCTTCCTCTCTGTGACAAATTTTTGGAGAATTTTCGAGAAAATTTTTCAGACTTTTTACTTTACAGACTTTCATGGCAATTTCATGGCACATTCTTCTGACAACTTTAAACTTCCAACAATCCCAAATGTCTTGCAGTTTTTTCCCCATTTTCTTATTAAGATAAATGAAATGGCTTTTTAATGGAGTGAAACTCATTTTCATACATGAAAAAAGATGACTAAATTGACAGTGAATCTTCAGAAATGGGGCTTTTTTCTCAAACGTCCCACACCAATGATATTTTTTCTAAAATGTTTCCATTTGTTTTTCTTTTTGTCTTCACTCTATCATAGCCAAACTCCTTTAGAGTGCTTCAAATATCTGAAACACTCCTCTTGGATTATTTTTTCTTGTTTTTATTCCATATTTTGACTCCACTAAAACCATTTTTTTTTTTTTCAGAAAAAAATTAGGTCAGCTGTGTGACCTGTTTTGGGGGATTGTTTTTTGTTTTTTCTCTCTCTCTCTCCTTTTTTTTTTTTTTTTATTTTTTTTTTTGACTTCCCATTGTTGAGATATTAGTGTTATCCAGTACTTGTTAATGACATAATCCCATTTTGTAGATTTTTTTTCTGCTTCACCGCTTTCTCAGGGGAGACGTCTCATCCAGTCGGATGGGAGGTGTCATCTTTAAGCTTGACCTTTCTGTCTTCTATCCCATAATTCTCTCAGTGCCCAGTGGTCCTCCTCGTAAAGTCGAGGTGGAGGCTGTCAACTCCACATCTATTAAAGTCCTTTGGCGGTCGCCGGTGCCGAGCAGGCAGCACGGCCAGATCCGTGGGTACCAGGTGCACTATGTCAGGATGGTTAATGGGGAACCCGTTGGGCACCCTGTCATCAAGGACATGCTGATCGATGACGCACAGGTAGGCACCCACCTGCACAGCTGCACCACTTCTCAAGTCAATCTTTACAGGCTTTAATTAGTTATGTGGTCATGACACAGTTCATATAACCAGCTGCCAACTCTTTTGATTGCTTGTGTGTCTGTCACAAGAGAACATGACTGCAGGAACACAAATGTGAACTTTAGGAATATTTTGCAAACTAGTGAGCTGCCCACATAATTACCAGAAAGTAGACTATATTTTTCAATCACAGAATGCATTTCAGAACATGATTAGATAGGAGTAAAAATAATAATAATAGTAATAATGATAATGCAGGTTTAAACCAGGTTAGAGCAAGTTAATTATTTATTTATTTATTTATTTTTTTTAATTGCAGTGATGCCAATTATAAATATGCTGTATATATATACATACATATACTATATATATATATATATATATATTATTTATTTTTTGTGGCTGCTTATTTGACTATTGTGTTGTTAGCAAGGCAGCTCACTATATATTATAAAAATAAAATTATATAAAAATATAACTATTATAAAATCAATTCAATGTTAATATTTTAATGATATTATAATAATAAGTACATCCCTTATTACATAAAATATGTATATATGTTTCATTTTAGTTATTAGTTGATTTAAATTGTGCATATTTGATAATACAACAAAGAACATCTCAGGTTATGCATGTAACCATTGTTCCTCAAAGGGAACGAGATGCTGCATCGGAGGACATTGTGGGAACATCCTTCAGCATGATCGGCTCTGAATCATGTGTGTAGTCAGTCCAATGGATGGGCTACATCACAGGCGGGGTGATATAGTGACCAGGAAATCGGCATCACCATCTAGGAGTGAAGCAAGTGACTTGTTCCGTCGAGGAACCATGGTTACATGAGTAACCTGAGATGTGTCTCTTAAGGAACTCTGCGTTGAAGAATGCTTTGCGAACGAGTATGCCCATGCCGCCAGACTTTCAAATCTCTGCCTAGTGTGGAAGCCTGCACAGCTAGGGCTAGAGAACAGATGAGCCAGGAGTGGCTCGCATATCTAGGCCATAGAACCTGACAAATGTTAGGGTCTTAGACCATCCCACAGTGTATCAGATGTCCTGCATCGTGGTACCTGCAAAAAAGACCTTGGAGGCCGCCAAAATTCTAGTAAATGAGCCATGACCCCTATAGATGAAGGGAGGTCAGAGGACTCATAAGCGATAGGAATGGCATCTACTTACTACCGACTGAGGTAGACCTGTAGCAGGTAGACCTCTTTTAGGGGGACCATAGAACATGAGCAGTTGGGCCGCCCTTCTCCACAGGGCAGTTCTTTAGACCTATGCGCATGTATGCACATGCAGTTAAGCTTCTGCTGTTCTGGCTCCCTGAAGGGAGGACGGCCGAAGGACTGGAGTACGAGGAGCATATCCCGCTCAAGGGTACAGGAACGCTTTGGCCAGACCGGGCACAAAGTCGAGATTGGAAGGAGGCCACTGAGAGGGCCTGCAGATCCCCAACTCTCTTGAGAGAAGATATCGCCAGAAGAAAGGTACTCTTGATAGTGAGGTGGCAATTAGAGATATCCTCAATAGGCTCGAAGGGAGGCCTACAGAGAGCTTCTAGCACCACAGCAAGGTCCCACGTGAGGACACGAGATCGTACTGGAGGCCTCAGAGCAATGTGGAGGAAACATGTTACTAGGGGGTGTCTGCCCACTGACTGACCACTTAGAGGGACATGGTAGGCCACAGTGGCCGCCACATAGACCTTTAGGGTTGAGTGGGTCAACCGTGTGGAGAATTGGCCTGCAGGAACTCTAGCACTGTACCAACCAGGCAGTTAAATGGGTCGAGCTGGCAGTCTCCACACCAAGAAGTGAAAAGAGGAGATCTCTCCTAACAGTAATCTCCCATGGAGAGTTGTTTAGGAGGTAAATCAGATCCGGGAACCATACTCGGACCGGCCAGAACAGGGCTACTAGCAGAAGACGAACCCCATCCTGGTGCACTACCTCCAGAACTCCTGGGAGCAGAGTGATCAGCCTCTGCCACGTCTGTACCATTGAATCCAGCTGGATGAGTCAGAGAGAACCAGAGGGGACATTGCAAAGTCTTTCAAGTAGCAAACAGGTCCAAAAATTCACCATAACTGTCGGCAGCCATATCACCCTGGAGCCCAAGACCGGTTTCCCACTGAAGCTAAGCAGGGTTGAGCCTGGTCAGTACCTGGATAGGAGACATCCTGAGAAAACTAGGTTGCTGCTGGAAGAGGTGCTAGTGAGGCCAGCAGGGGGAGCTCACCCTGTGGTCTGTGTGGGTCCTAGTGCCCCAGTGTAGTGAAGGGGACACTATACTGTCAACAAGCACCGTCCTTCGGATGAGACGTTAAACCGAGGTCCTGACTCTCTGTGGTCAGTAAAAATCCCAGGATGTCTTTCGAAAAGAGTAGAGGTGTGACCTCGGCATCCTGGCTAAATTCGCACATTGGCCTCGGACCATCATGGCCTCCTAACAATCCCCATATCCACTGATAGGCTTCATCACTCTGTCTCCTCTCCACCAGTAAGCTGGTGTGTGGTGGGCGTTCTGACGCACTATGGCTGCCGTCGCATCATCCAGGTGGATGTTGCACACTGGTGGTGGATGAGGAGATACCCCCTGACAATGTAAGCGCTTTGAGTGCCTAGAAAAGCGCTATATAAATGTAATGAATTATTATTATTATTATTATAACGGCTTCACCACCTCTGTGAGAAGCCTCCATTCCCCGGGGCCTCGGCCCCTGCCTCGACAGCATGTCTGCTCCCATATTGAGATGCCCAGGAATGTGTACTGGTGTCAGCGAGAGGAGTTTGCCTTTGGACCACACAAGGATCTGGTACGCTAGTTTGTACAAGCAGCGTTAGTGCAGACCTCCTTGGTCGTTGATATAAGTGACCACTGCTGTGTTGTCGGTGCGCACCAACACATGGTGACCTTTTAGGTCTGGGAAAAAAGTGTTTTAGTGCACGGTCAGCATCTCCAGGCAGTTTAAATGCCATGTCAGATGGCGACCACTCCACAGACCGTGGGCAGGGTGGCCACCCATGACCGCATCCCAAACCAGTTACGCGGTGACAAGGAGCACCCACCACAGGGCCCTGAGACAAGAACCAAGGTTTCCTCCTCCTCTGGGAGAACCCCTTGGTCTTTAGCCAACACTCTAGGGTCTCATGTACAGCAGGCCAAGAGGTATCATGTTGGACGCAGCTGCCATCAGACCCAGGAGTTTCTGAAACTGCTTGACAGTGACTCTCTGACTCTCATGACTACAGTGAGGATCGAATCTATCCGAGCAGGGGACATACTTGTCTGTATCGTGGTCGAATAAGTGGTCCTCTTTAATGGAGAAAGCACACTTTTCTTGGCGTTTAGTCTTAACCCCAGCTCTTTCATGTGGATGAGACATCATCTCGATGTCGAACAACTCTCAGCTCTGATTGAGCTAAAATCAACCAATCATCGATATAGTTCAGTATGTGGATTCCCCTGAGTCGCAATGGTCGCAACGCAGAGGTAGCAAGCCTCTACGTTCCCGGATGGTGACTGAGAGTGGCACTCGCGGGAGACTGCTGTCCCCAATAACTACTGCAGGATTAGCAGAACGATCTCCTGAGGATACTGAGGCGAAACGAACACCGTATTATGCGGTCTAACACGCTTCATCCCTGAAGGGCCTGTCCTTATCAGTCCTAGGCCAGTGACATCAGGACTTCTTGGCCGAGGACCTCTAAGTCTTAAGTATGGTCCACAGATCTGGCTTAGCCTTTAAGACCCCTGACCCTGTTTTTGAGCCTCCCTGTATGAGGAGCTGATATTCGGAGGAGGCTGCTCCAGCCCGGCAGCCTCCAGATCTAGAGAACAGCGAGGCAGGAACCGCTGGAACACCACCACCTGACAGAGTTGATGGCATCGCCGAACAGGCCAGAAGGGACAAGCAGGGCATCCATGAGGCAGACCCTGTCTTTCGCTTTCATATCTGACAGGTTCAGTTACAAATGCCTCTCCTCTGCCACCATGGCTGCAATAGACCTGCCGTTGGCATTGGTGGTTTCATTAGTGGCTCTTAGAGACAAGTCAGTGGTCCTCCTGAGCTCTGTAATATCCTGAGATTTTAACTCCTCACCATCATCCAGCTCTTTAAGCAGGTCGGCTTGGTACGTCGTAAAACCACCATGGTGTGCAGACACATACCAGCCTGACCCACTGCCGAGTACACCTTGCCCACTAGCACTGAAGTTGGTACGTAGCAGCTTGGAGGACAATGCCGGACCGTTTAAAGATGACGCAGTGTCAGAAGACAGATAGCTTGTAGGCGACTGCTCTATCCAGGGCATAGTCTTATAACTACGCTCACTCATTCCCGCCACATTTCCATAATAGTCAGAAGTAGGGATAAAGAGGCGAGTCGAGAAAGGTCTTCCCCACGACCTCGAAACCTCTGGGAAATAAGGCAGATTCTGTCATGGAGTTGGTGGCTTAGTACGCAGAAACTGCTTGTCCAGTTCACTCTTTTGTGGTTCAGCCATTTTATGTGCGGTTCAATTGATGTTTAACTTGGCCATGTCATGAGTTACCAACTCCAAAAGCTCCTCATACTGGGGCGGTTCCTTATCGACCACATCAACCTCATTGGTCACTGGATTCATCTGCGATCCATCTTGAGAGCTGACTCAGCTTGTTCTGTTCCCAGGCAGGCAATGTCCAAACTGTGTGTATCCCCACCTGTAATATAACGTGAGCAGGGAGCAACACACAGCCTGACATGCTGCCTGCCCTTGCTTAAATGCTTAGTCTTATCTTGTGTTGTTGACATTTTTGACAAACAACACTAAATAAGAGTCTCAAACAAATATCAGACTGACACACACAAAGAGCACTTGCTAAATGACGAAAAGCTGATGCCGGTTTCACCGCATGTGCTTTTAATCTTCCTGGTCGCTACGTCACCATGACACATCGCCCATCCATTGGACTGATTACACATTCACATGGTTCAGAGCCAGTCACACTGAAAGATGTTCCCAAAGTGTCCTCCGACGCAGCTCGAGTTCCTGAATAGGAAACATAAGTTTCACAATGAAGAAGACAGCTAAAATAAAATAATGGATTTTTACTAATGTATTAAAATAACACAGCTACTCATCGTCAAAGCTCTTATTTGCACATACTGTAAGTTCACGAGGGACACAAATAGGTAATTTTTCACTAATAACGGTTAGAAAGAAGGCAGTAAGTGTATAATATGCATGGGTGCATTTAAATTTTTATTTCATATCCATATGGCTGTGAGGTTACTGTGCCATAAATTACAGAAAGTACGTAGACCTGTTTTCTGCTTCATTATACGTGCCTTTATGTTAGACAATGGACAGCGTGACGAGATTGGCCCGGCGTGGAATGCAGAGACACTGACACACTATTTGAATCCTCCAGAATTATGAATCATTCATCATCCCAGCATCTGCTCGTTCACTGAAACAAGAAGAGACGCACATATTCTGACACTCTCCCATGTCTTCACCAGCAAAGTGCATTTGAACTTCTTTTCTTGTTTGTCGGTTTGTTTGTTTCTCCTGCTGCTTCTCTGGTCTGGGCTTCAGTGGGAGTATGATGATTCAGCCGAACATGTGAGTACATTGCAGGGTTCTACAGCTTTGCACTTCATTCCATTTCATGCGGCATCATCCAACATAAACAAGTCAAGTCAAGTCAATTTATTTATAGAGCACAACATTAACACAACCATTGTTGATCCAAAGTGCTTTACAATAAAAGGTTACCTAAAAAGCAACAGAGATCAAAAATTAAAGGAGAAAGAGGTAAAATATGTATATAAAAAACACACCAAATACATAGAATCACTCAAAAGCAAGGGTGTAAAAATGAGTCTTTAAGTTTGATTTAAAAACACAGCACAATGAAGAGGCCCTGATAGTAAAGGATAAACTGTTCCAGAGTTTAGGGGCAGCAACAGCTAAAGCTCTGTCACCTTTGGATTTACAACGAGAACGATGGACAGATAAAAGAAGCTAGTTACAAGACCTTAATGACCTAGAGGTTGTATATGGCTGGATAAGGTCACAGATAAAATCTGGGGCTGACTTACCCAGTGCCTTATATACAAAAATAAGGACCTTAAAATCAACTCTGAATTTGATAGGGAGCCAGTGCAATGAAGCAAGAACAGGAGTAATATGCTCCCTTTTTTTGTTCCTGTCAACAATCTGGCTGCCGCTTTCTGAACCATCTGAAGCCGAGATAGAGTGCTTTGAGGAAGGCCGACATACAGAGAGTTACAATAGTCCAGCCTTGGAGAGATTAGTGCGTGGATGACAATTTCAAGATCTTTTCGATAGGGAAAATGTTTTACTTTCGCAACAGATCTGAAGTGGAAGAAGCTACTCTTTACAACCGTGTTTACATGCTTATCCAATTGTAGTAATGGATCGAAATGGACCCCTAGATTTTTTTACATGGGGTCGTAAGTTATCACTAAGGGAGCCTAACCTACTTTTAAGAGTAATATTGAGTGCAGCGGGGCCTAGCAGAAGCACCTTAGTTTTATCAGTGTTTAGCTGCAAGACATTGTTAGCCATCCAAGTTCTCACATCGTCAAAACATGAGAAAAGAGGTTGTAAAGAGGAGTCATTTTCGAGTTTGACAGGAAGGTAGTAGGTCATCGGCATAGCAATGATAGTTAATACTATATTTCTGGAGAATGGAGCCTAGGGGAAGCATGTAGAGCGAGAACAATAAAGGGCCAAGAATAGAACCCTGAGGAACACTATAAGGGACGGGCGCAGAAGGTGAGGTGAATGACCCAATATTTACTGAAAACTTCCTGTTCTTTAAATAAGAGGTGAACTGTAATGCCGTGCCTTGAACCCCTACTGCATTTTGTAGTCGATTCAAGAGGATGTCATGGTCAATAGTGTCGAAGGCTGCACTCAATCTAACAGAATCAGGATGTCAGATGACCCTGAATCAATGGACAACAGAAGATCATTTATAATTTTAAGCAAGGCTGACTCTGTACTATGACGTACTCTAAAACCAGATTGGAACTTATCCAGAATGTTAAAAGCGTCCAGGTAAGAAGTAAAACGTACTGTGAAAGCACTGCTTTCTCTAAAACCTTAGACAAAGTTATTTTCCAAGCATTGCTTGCTGGCCTATAGATTTTTAATGCCATTTTGTGTAACCATCAAAAGATGACATTGTATCTCATTCATTAACAATGCATTTGAAACACGTGTGTATGTACGTTGTTATGCAGACATTTCAACTTAGCAATAAATATGAAGTTAAATTAAAAAAAAAAAAAATTACTTGACCTCTCAGTGTCAACTGTCTGTCGATTCTAAGAGCGTTACTTTCCTGTTTAAGGAAAATAACTTTCTTACTGTACAAAACTACTCAGAGCATATAGCAAAAACATGCATGATTAGGGACTTCAGTTATGAGCAAATAATGAACAACCTCAAGTGTCATACAAATAAGACTTTATTAATTACATAAACACTTAAACTAGTCTAACACACACACACACACACACACACATACACAGTTGGCATAGGAAAAATGGTTAAAGCTTAAGCAGTAAAGAGAAGAGAAATAAAGACATGAAGCTCTGGTACAATTTGATATTCAGCAGATCTACAGCCTGAAGGAAACATCAGTTTCTTATTTCAAACACATCTTTGTAAATGGTACGTATGATACTTAATGTATCAATTAATAAGACTGAGTTTGATACTTGCACGTCTCGCCTGTTTGAAAAAGAGTCCTGATGCACTTTGGGGCTCCAGTTGGTCTCTGCTGAAGTGTGTTGATAAGAAAGACCAGTTCGAATCGGAGGATCTTGATGAATGGAAAGTCAATAAACCCTTTGTTTAGATGAGGGGGCATTCAATATTATTTGTTAAATATATACAATAGTTGTGTGTCTGATAGGTCCAAGTGCTACATAATGTTATCATAACAAATAGAATAACACAGTGGCTCAATAGTAAGTCTTTCTAATTTATTGTTTTAAATAAAATTATTGCAGAATAAGTGATGTTGCCTTTACATTGGCATTTATTATGCCAAATGATACCTACAGAGATGCATTCATTTATAAAATGTAATCCAGATGCATGAACATTAAAATGAGGGTAAGAACAAATGTATGTGTCTTTGCACCTGGAACACACATTTATACATTTAGCAAATTATTTTACCCATGAGAAGCAAAGCACACTGATTCTATTAGAGAATGGTTCCTGATGTGTATCCAGCTTTTTCCTGACGGAAAAATGGGCGCCGCCATTTCTAAATTATATGGGTGTAGCTTCCGGTCTCATTTGCGTCCAGCTATTTTTATATGTACAAAACAGTTCGTATTGCTGATTGGTATTGGCAGTTGATATGTCCTATCATATTTTTATAATCTGTTATCTTAATTAAGAACCTATAGCGGCTAATGAAACGGAAGTCTCACCCATAGGCTTACTTCTGCGTTGAGGAAAAAGGTGTATAGATCCATTTTACTTTATTCTATTTTACTACCATTTTACACCTATGAGCAAACACATTCTTAAGTGGTTTTGTTTTATGATTTAAAAAGTTTTTTGTTAAAAATGACTCTTGTCCTGCTGTTTTTTTGTTTTTTTCAGGAATTAGTCCTCACTGACCTGCACGCTGAGACCATGTACTCGGTTACGGTTGCCGCTTACACAACCAAAGGCGACGGAGCGCGCAGCAAACCCAAGCTGGTCACCACCAGCGGAGCCGGTAGGTTTACGCTGCTTCAGAGCAATTTCTGCCTCTGTTGCTGTGGACTCTGTAGAGCGGCTCAGAGGCTCGCTTCTCTCCTCTGCAGCCATTAAGACTGAATGCCTATAATTGCCCTCGCAGTGATGACGGCGATTGTAATTCCACTCACCTACGGCTCTGACTTTGAAATGCTCACAGGGGTTAAGGAAATAATGGAAAAATCCGTCAGGAAAATGGCAAAATAGACTTTTTCAAAAGAAAAGAATACTACGCACCATCTCGATTATCACTGAAAGGCTTGAAACGCACAATCGCTTATAAGTACAGGCTCTTTTCTGTTGTACCTCTAATTGTGCTGTTATTCAGCTCCTGAAAGGCCTTTTATTTCACTTTTGTCCTTGAGTGCATGACTGAAAAGGCACACAGTATCACTGTTGACTTCTATTTGATATTGTAACATTACAAATTGTCAAACTTACAGGGTTTCAACTGGAGAATTAGGAAAATAGATACAGCAGTGCAATATTAAGAGGATCAGTGGCTGTGTTAGATCTGTGAGTCTAAACTGGTTTTGCTTTCAACTTCTGGACCGATGTATTACTGAACTATTTTTACCATCATCCTAATTATATTCTATTTTACCTTGGATAGTTTTGTTTTATTTTAAATAATATCTGTAGAGATTTATTGGGACACACGACCTTTCAATTCAAAACAGATATGTTTTCACTAGGGGTGGAACGATACATGTATTCGAACCGAACTATCTCGGTTCGGTGCATGAGACCTTACTACAAGTACAGGAAATTCACCCACAATCCAGAAGGGGGCGCCTGCAACAATGCAATGCTGATTGATAACCGTCCAAAAGGCAGAAGAACAGCGAATGCCATGAGTTGTGCACCTGAAAACAAAGCCCACTAGACACATAACCTATTGCTGATTCTGAATGCGTCTCTCACAGACTGACGATGGAGTTTACTTTAAAGGGTTGTGCACTCAACTGTTTGCGAAATGGAGCAGCTTTGTGCTCATGTATCCTACCTTTCTCAGTCGGCACAAATCCAAACATTCCATAATATTCCCATATTTGTGATGTAACATATCTGAATGCTAGACTATTATTTATTATGTAAATTTTAGGCTTTGTGTTTCAGTCGCATTCCAACGAGGACGCAGAGGCAGGCGAGCTGATGTTTGGTTCACTGTATTTTATTTTGATAAAGAACTAACTGTGCTGTCAAGTTCAGCAATGCTGGAACTGATTGTGTGTGTGTGTGTGTGTGTGTGTGTGTGAGTGTGTGCACGTGTGCACTAAACCAATAAAAATGGTAGTTTTGATCAAATCTAAAATTAATTGGGTGCAATAGAATTACAAATGTTGTGTATAATTGTGTAAAATAACTACAGTTGTTATATAGTATATATTGCACACTAATCTAGTATTAATAAATAAGCAATAATAATAATAATAAATTGTATTGCACATTAAAATCCCTTATTGCACATAAATATATGTGAACTGCACAGAAACTCATGTTTATCTGTAAACTAAATAAAAATATATATTTCAATAATGTATTTCTTGTATGTATATAGAGTAGGTGGCCAACCAGATGTGCTTTCTACTGCCGCGAGCACCGCCGCTACGACTGTAAAATGCATTTGCAGCTTTTGTCAACTGAGTGGCGCTTTAAACACAAGTTATCCAAAGCGCATCGAAGCATATTTTCACAAATAGCCGTCAGCTTTGCTCCGCCGGTGTGTTACATTTGACGGCTACAGTCGGGGAAAATGAACAATTACCAAATTAACATTTTATAAAAAAAAAAAAAAACATTATATTTAGTAGCACGTGACACATAGGCCTACAGTAACAACTTTCACTTTAAAACAATTTGTTTAAAATACATTTATAAATATGTTAATATTACATGTTAGTAGTTGTATTTTACCTGGCGGTTTTTATAAAAAAAAAATTGAAAATATATTTTCCTCAAGACCTAGTCAAGTTTTTGTTGTTGTTTTAACGTAAAGGTGTCTGCTTCTATTTTAGCCACTTTAATTTCAATAAAACAATTAATAATAAAAAAATATATATACAGGAAAATAAAATGACGCTTGGTTTCCAAAATGTATAAATGAAAAAAATCATGACAACATATTTTTAAGGTAGGCTACTTTAATTCGTAGAAATAGTTTAAGCAATTTAAAGCTATATATATATATATATAGATTCAACTTGATTTTCAATACTATTAAATTGACTTTAAAATCTCAAGGAGCCTTAATAAACTTGTACCTTGTATAGTATCAAACGACCTTGATTGCATGTTACCATGAAACTAACAATATAATTACATTTTTGTTCTTGTTTAAATTAACAATTTCTATATAAAATGGGACAGCTACCTTTATATCAAACATTTTTAAGTCTTCCACACATGAGCAACGCGGAGGCAGGTTCTGCGCCAGAGCGCACAAAGTGACTGGGCATGCACAATTTTTTGGCGAGAAGAGGCTTTTTTGTTTCTTAAAGTAATTTTCAGATGCAAAAAAAAAAAACGGGGAATAAACAAAAACACACAACTTTTAAATATTTTTTTTTATATATATATATATATATACAAGTTAACAACATAGCAGAGATTAGGCCCAGATTTTGTTGCTATCTGAAGCCAAGCATAAGAATATTATAGGCTAATGTAAACCCACGGTAACAAATTTTAACCAATGAATTTTTTAACTGATTAATTGCCTATTTTCATTTGCTGCATGTTTTTAAAAGCACAATAAAATAAATTACGTTTTTGAGAAAAAAAAAAAAAAAGATAAGTCATGTATAAGTTTTATTACATTCAGAAATAATAACGGCAAGCCTAATAATGTTATAATATACCAACATTATAAACACTATAGGATATTTTAGTTTTCCTCACTTTACAACAAATCCTTTAAATGTAACTATCAAAACGGAACAAGTATACATTATATATATAAATAATATAATTATAATGGATAAATACATTGCAGTATATAATAATATAGGCTTAGCTATAAACAAACAATTTATTTTTATTTTTATAGAAACGTAAGGTAAAGTTGGGCTTACCTCTCTCATTCTGGACAAATCCAAACGTTTCCATATTCGTGATGTTGCCTATTTGATGCTTAACTGTTATTAATTAAGTAAATTAGGCTTGTAGTTCACGCGTGCTTCAGTATCGATGGAAATAAATCACAATGAGCAAAAATATGCCAGTGGACCGGTGCTCACGCCGAACAGCACGGTGCCGCTGTTTCCAATGAATATGTGCACGTCAAACAGCTGAATCAGAACATACTCCATTTTTGCTCACACATTTAAGGCATAATTGGAAACTACAGTTTGAAAAATCAAGAATAATAGCAGTTAATACAAATTATTTCTTAATGCTGGACTGTTCTCATTGATTGATTGATGATTTTTTTTTTGTTTTGTTTTAGTTTTTTTTTTTTTTTTGCTAAGGGTCTTAGCAATCAAGTCTCGTTTAGAGAGTGAAATGAGAACAGTATATACAGACCAAAAGTTTGGACACACCTTCTCATTCAAAGAGTTTTCTTTACTTTCATGACTATGAAAATTGTAGATTCACACTGAAGGCATCAAAACTATGAAGGCATTAAAACTATACTAGGTATGTACTGAACCGTGACATCTGTGTACCGTTCCACCCCTAGGTTTCACTTCCATTTTAACAGTTTAAAAGTTGGACGTTTTTTTTATTTTATTTTTTTATTTTACTGTCCTATTGATAACCACTATTGGTCGGCGCAGCAATGGTTGTTGTAGGAGTACGTGATAAAACATTATACATTTGACAACCAGTAGAGACTTCAGTCTGTGATTACAATGCACGATTATATTTTAGCACTGCATCAATAAAATGAAGCATTTGCATGCATTTGAATCTTTTTCCAGTATAAACATTCAAGTGATTTTAAACCGCTTAAGTGCAACAAGATGCAAAATTTGGTAACACATTTTGGTATTCGCACATAGTCTGAATAGAGTTATTTCGTCCTGCTTTTTGCAAACAAAGGTCAAATTCACACAGAATGCAGTAAGCATATGTAAGCATTGCCAGCCTGGTCAGACAAAGAAAAAATCACTCACTGCACTTGAATGAATCACTTTTGAATTCATTGTTATTGAACTGAAGTTAATCTGAATCACTGAATCTGAATTGAGGTGCGTAATGCCATTACTGACTTTTGTAGAGCTGCTAATCAGCTGAAACGAAATTAGTTCCATAATTGATTTCATAATTTGACACTGATATTTAAGCTGCTGTTAAACAATCTATTTTGTGCTGATATCGAAATTAGGGTTATCCAATTATTTGGGTAACGTGACCAACTAACCATATTGTTATATAGTATTTATTGTTATTATGAAATTACTCTTAATCTGATATAAGATTCTGGTTATATATCATTGACCTCTAAGATGCTGTATTTTTCTATTTCATGGATTAGTTAATAATCGTAATCGTAATTGAGAGATTTTACTGGTTTCCATATCACGAGAACTGTATCTTCAGTAAAAATGTCTATATTGTGCTCTATATTGATATATATTGACATGTATTTTGATATTAGATTCAGGTCCAGTCATCCATCTCTAAACTGCTGTACATTTCTCTGTTTCGTCTTTCCATTATCAGTTCCAGAAAAGCCTCGTCTCATGGTGAGTCCAACAAATATGGGCACAGCATTACTGCAGTGGCACCCACCCACCAACACTTACGGCCCGCTGCAAGGCTACCGGCTGCGGTTCGGCCGCAAGGACATTGAGCCTCTGACCGTAATCGAGTTCTCTGAGCGCGAGAACCACTACACCACCAAAGAGATCCACAAGGGGGCATCCTACACCTTCCGCCTCTCAGCCCGCAACCGGGTGGGATTCGGAGAGGAGACGGTGAAGGAGATCACCACACATGAGGACACTCCTGCCGGTTACCCACAAGGCATCATAGCCCAAAGTAGTACGACCACCACCATTCAGGTCAGCTGGCAGCCTGTGGCGCTATCCGAGCGCAATGGAGCCGTCATCAAATATGCCCTTCAGTACAAAGACATCAACAGCCCTCGTAGCCCCTCAGAACTGTTCATTACAGCACCCGAGTCCACCGTCACGCTGGACGGCCTTAAATCAGACACCACGTACGATATAAAAATGTGTGCCTTCACCAGTAAGGGCCCCGGCCCTTACAGTCCTAGCGTCCAGTTCAGAACACAACCCATCAACCAAGGTAGGAGGCTCGCAACACCCTCTCTGCCCCCGTTTGCCTTCTCCTACAACCTTAAGTCAACTGTGAGAAAGAGTTTGGCTTTCAGAAGCAAATCAAATCTGAAAATGCTGCTAGCATAGCTAGTTCAAATCAGTTAGCATCGTGCGGAGTCGATGGTAAGCTGCAGGTAAGGTTGAAGCTCTGGGCTAGTCCTCATGAGGTAGCAGGCGAAGTGCTTGGCAGGTAAGGCTGATGTTGACTAGCTGCCTTCCTAAAAGGTGGTGAAACCAAGCACTTGCGGATCTGTTTCTCTAATCCATCTGCCCCAACTTTTTTTTAGCAGTGTTTGCAAAAAATTTTCACGTGAGAGCTGCCATGAAGACTTCGGTGCTGCTGACGTGGGAGATTCCCGAAAACTACAACCCCGCGCAGACATTTACGGTGAGAGACCTGCGTGAGGTTTTGTGATCCACTAAGCATCTACATAGCCAGCTTCCCTTTGTCAAAAAGAAGTGTGCTTAATTGTATCGATGGTGCACTTGTAAGTGTACTTAAAAGCTTAAAAAATGCATCTAATATTAATTAAACTTAAGTGACTTAAAGAGAAACACTTTCATGTCTGTTTTTTTTTTTTAAGTTATCTTGTAATAATGTCAAATTAAAACTTTTATAAAATATATTTTGGTTTTGGCAGTACATTCAGCAGTACTCTATCCATATTTCAAAGACAATATAAGTAATTATGAAATGCCATATAAAAATGTACTAAAGTGGGTCAAAATACTAACGTTATACTGTGAAATTAATACATATTTAAACTATAATATTTTTTTTAATTTAATTGCAAGTTAAATGCAGTTAAGTGTCTAAAAAATTTTGATGCAGTTCACACTTAAGTATATTATTAACTATATAGCACTAACAACAGCATGATGGATAAATGCAATTATGATTTAACATTTGGCAAAAAGAATGCATCTTCATAATGCTGTCTAACTTTTGAAGCATCCCTTAATATGCTGCCTACACAGGCTACGCCCTAGGTTTTGGGTCACTAGCTCCAGCTAACACATTAAAACTGGTTAAAGTCTGCTGTGACGGTGGTTCCTCGTAGATCCTGTATGATAACGGACAGAGCGTGGAGGTGGATGGGAAGCTGACACAGAAGCTCATCACCAATCTTCAGCCGGAGACGCAGTACTCCTTCCTGCTCACCAACCGTGGGAACAGCGCCGGAGGACTGCAGCACCGCGTCTCCACCATGACAGCCCCTGACATACTGCGCACCAAACCCTACCTGATCGGCAAGACCAGTTCAGACGGCATGGTCACGGTCGAGCTGCCCACTGTTCAGACAGCTGAGAAAGTCAAGTGAGTACCAGTTCTGCTTTGTGTTCCGGTTTAATGAGAGCAGCACCATGGGCTTTATGAGAAGATCCTTCACCTCCATCAATTTCATGTCTGTCTCAAGATTACATCATTTAATCGGTTCCCATGCGCTGGACTGCATTTAACAATTATTCTACTTAGTCCTATGCTTCAGCTTAGTTTAATAAAAGTGGAGGTCTCATGGCGCTTTTCCACTAGACATTACCAACTCGCCTCACCTCGACTCGACTCGACTCGCCTTTGTTTGGTTTTCCACTGTGTAAAAGTTGTACCTGTACCTGCTTCCAGATACTTTTTTTTGGATCACCTCTGGCGAGATTCTGAGTGAGCTGAGGCAATACTAAAATGTGATGTGAAAACACGGCAGACTGCTGATTGGTCAGAGAGAATCGTCACTATTCACTGCACGCGCCAGACGGAGTATCCTGAATAACCCCACCATCGTTCTGCTGCCTCAGCCTCTCCAGAAACAACGTTTGTCTTATTGCTGTGAGAAACAGCCACATCCCGAGGATCAGAAGCAGCATACACTCGATTTCCTCCATTGTCCTGTGTGTGTGGGTAGTCGGTGAGTGGAAAACGGAGCGAAAAGTGAGCCGAGCCGAAACGAGTTGAGCTGGGACTGGTAATGGAAAAGCGCCATTAGTGTCAGGGTCCACAGTATGTTTTTGGTACAGAAACCTCAATGTCAGTTCAGTGAATCTCAGTGAACAAAAACTGATCGCTAATTCACATTGCATGTACATATATTAATATTTTGTGCTTTTTTTTTCGTTTGACTTGGAATTTAAGTCCACATGATCAGGATATAGTGTCACTTTATAATGGGAAGGATTCAAGTCTCAGCCTTAATGTATTTTCAGGGTTTCTATGTATTTATACTGAGCATACAGAGCATTTCAGCATTGCTCGTTTGTTTTCATGAGGCATGTTTATTTTAAAACATGCACATTTTTGCCTCATACAAAAATAAATATAATAGTAATAATAATAATAATTATTATTATTATTTCCCTCACTTTCAGGTTGGGAATCTCTGGTAGCAGATAAGAAGCTGACATTTAGATATCAGACCTCTGTGGAGTTAGAGATGCTTCTGGTTACAGAACTAGAGCTATAGTCCTCAAGTGCTCTGATAAACTGACATGTTATTTGGACATGAAATACATAATAAACATGAACAATATTTGTAAGTTTGTGACTGAGACATCAAAACCATAATCTCTGCTAGAGACTAAATGTAAAAAAAAAAAAAAAAAAAAAAACTTCAAATCTAAGAAACAAGATTAGGTGAACCATTTATAGATATCTGTACCTTGTTATGTGCATTACAGGGTTATTTTAGTGTCACTGATAGACTATTATGCTTTATGTGATGTTGTTATATTCACTTATTTCAGTCAACATTTAATTAATTTTAGTTTCAGTTAAAAATAACCCTGGAGCATTAAAGATCAGTTTTTGTTTTCTTGTCTTGGATCCTGAGACCTCTGATACTGATGTTTCTGTAAATACCAATGCACAAAGGTAATTACTTTAAAAAAAAGTTTACACTTTATTGTGCAGTAGTCTACATGTCTGCTAACTCTCAGAGTAGACGGTTAGGTTAGGTTTAGGGTTAGTAGAATAAGTTGACAAATACTTGCAAAGATTCTTATGTTCATGTATGTTCTATGTTGTGCACCCATCAAAATAAAGTGTTATAAGATATTAAGCAGACAGTCTATTAATACGCTAATGAATGTTAGTTGGCATGTAGTTGCAAAGTTACTTACTGTTAGTAGAATGTCTAAAGTGGACTATCAAAATAAAGTCTTACCTAAAATAAAATGGTCAATCAGCCTCTGTTTTGACCAAGCAAAACGGATCGAGTCAATACTAGTGACTAGCAAACATTTGTGCCAGATTTAAGACCGTGCTGGTTGAGAAGTACTGCTGCGATTGTTAATATCATAGCTGTGTTGGACTATGGGAATTTTAGAAGAGCTGTGTGTAATTATGAAAGGAAAGTTCACCTGAAAAAGACAGAGAAAGAGTTGCTCAGACCACATTTGAATTAATTACATGAAAAAAGAGCAACTAACTGTCTTAAAGATATCTCTTTTGTGTCTTTTGGGAGAAAGAAAGCCATAGAAGAGGATGAGGGTAAGAGCTGAATGTTGAGCTGTTTTTGGCCGTTCTGTCCATCAGAGACCCTCGTTAGTGTGTGTGAAGCGCGAGACTGAACCCAGCAGTGTGAAACTAGACTAAAGCGCGGTGAGGTTGGCAGGTTATTGATGTGTTTACTGAGGGTCGCTCTCTTTCGTCAAACATGTGGTTAATCCAGTGTCATCCGAGTGGATTGGAAAGTCCAGATTGATTGGAGCTAATCTTGATGGATGTCAGCACAACCTTATAGTCTCTGTCTGGCTCTCTCTGTAGGGGTTACTACATCGTGGTGGTGCCGCTGAAGAAACAGCGGCCTGGAAAGTTCATCAAACTCTGGGAAAGTCCAGACGAGATGAATCTAGAGGAGGTAAGAGACGGCCAGTCCACTGTTTAGACTCATTGCATCATACATTAGGCCTTACTGATCAGGCAGCAGTCCCTGTGAGGACATGATTGCCAACGCAGCTACAAGCAGTTATTCAAGAAGAAAGCAGCAAGTCCCAGTCATATGCAAATTCGCTCCTGCCCGCTAATGGAAACCGGAACAAAAGCCTCTCCCTTATAAAGGGTGAGAGATAGAGGAAGTTTGCAGTATCGCTCTGTTTTATTTTAAGCCAGAGTAAATATTTGAGAGGCTTTCCTGTGGCGAGTGTTTTCCTCTGAATTGTGCCAGATGGGCTGCCAAACGCCAGCCGCTGCTCAAGAAGGGGCGGCACCACGCAGAGTTCTGCATCCTGATTGGCCGATGGCTGAACACGCCCCTCCCCTGCCAGCTGGCCTGAGGCACTTCGGCAAACCTGGTTACTGATAGTTCAGTGTGTGTGGGTCATGAAGGAAACACACCGTCAGCACTGCGATCTACATCAGACCAAACGCCACAATGACATTTACTGCACCAGTGTTTTAAGAATAAAATAAAATAAAAATAAAAAAATATATATAGTGTTTTTCCTCCAGCGTACACACACAAATACACACTCAATTTATTTTGCTGTCAAAATTTGAAGTCGCCTGTTGAAAGGGGCTCAAGGGCAGAAGGACTGATGCAGTTTTGATGGCTTGAACAGAATTGATAGAAAGCTTTATCAGAGCGCCGGCTCACTGCAAATGCTTGCAGATCACACACACACACACACACACACACGCACACACACACACACGCGCACACACACAGACACACACACAGACAGACACACACACACACAGACACACACACACACACACACACACACACACAGACACACACACACAGGTACACTCACACAGACACACACACACACACACAGACACACACACACAGACACACACACACACACACACACACACGCGCACACACACACACACAGACACACACACACACACACACACACACACACAGACACACACACACAGACACACACACACACACACACACACAGACACACACACACAGGTACACTCACACAGACACACACACACACACACACACACACACACACAGACACACACACACAGACACACACACACAGACACACACACACACACAGACACACACACACACACACACACACACTGTGGTGGCCAAAATGATTAGGACACTAGTATTTTCAGCTAAAAATGGTTTTAAGTCAGTTATTTCTATCTTTTGTGATAGTGTGTCTGTAGGAAATATCAGTTTACATTTCCAAGCATTCAATTTGCCATTAATTGTAATAATGCAGTGAGATGTGTGTGCTGCACACAGCATAGGTGTGATCGACAAAGGACAAAAAAGCAGGAAACTATACGGTGCACTTACCCCCCCACCACACGCACACAGTGACATAATTTATATAGTATAATAATAAATTAATAAAAAAATATTGTACTTGTTTTTGTTTAAATTAATTTATAAATTAAATATTTAAAAAAGGGAAGAAAAATTTAAATACACATCTAATTTAAATGATTGAACAAAAAAAAATCATAAAAGGAGTAATGTGGGAAATATGCTTCAAAGACTGGGCAAAATAGGGATGAAATCCAAAAAAATCTGTCAATAACTTGCTGCTGACGTGCACGAAAACTAGCCATTTATTGGGCATTTCTTGTCCTCCCAGATGTTTTGTTTTTCCTTATTTCTATGGTGTCCTTTACATCTATTAAAATAACATCTTTATTTGCCACTATATTTTTGAAAGGTATCTTTTCTTGTGTTTTTGTTCAGCCATTTTGTCAATGCTTTATTATAGACTTCTAGCATTGCTAATTCACAACAGAAGACGATTATTAGGTTGAACGTTCAGAATATGATTCCATAGGTTATATTTCAGCACGAATTTCGGGAATGGACAGCGACTCTTAAGTAGCACGTAGAACGTGTTCATGTCAAGTAAAGTTTTTGGGAAAAGCGCGTGGAATTGCGGCGAGCGTTTATAACCTTGCACGTTGAGAGCGCTCTTCAGAGCTAAGATACATTGTTATTGGGAAACTCGACCCAGATCAGATTTAAGCATTCATTAAAGTGAATTGGTTCAAAGGAGTCATTAGTTCGCAAATCGGACGTGTCATTAGTGGACAGATATGCTCATAAACTCCGCGCATATAACGTTATTCCCAAATATAAACAGATTAAATTTCAGGAGCATATGCGACAAAAATGTTGGCAATTTCGAGCCTTGTAGAAGCTGCTAAACTTTCTAGCTAGAAGTAAGCAATAACCAACATGGCGTTAGCCTACTTTGCAAAGTTAGACCAGAATCGTTTAACATTAATGTTATGGAATCATGACAAAAGTGATCAATTGATTGGTTAAATTTTACTAGACCTGCATATAAAAATGAAAGACAATATATTGGATTTGCTTACATGAATCACCCGTGTTCACGGTCTTCGTCAGTCAACTGAAGCTGTTCACGTGTAGATGGTTGGGTGTGTGCGCATTCAGAACGGTGCGCGTACACTTTGAACTTCAATCGTGACAAATTATTGGACTACTTGCGGAGTGATATGACGACATGATTCAAAGGCACAAAAAACGTTGACAGCGGTGAGCGATCATTATGTTTACCAATACCCGACCCATCGCAACCGCCTACACCCCGAAACCCCCCCGCACTTTTTTTTTTTTGCATGATTTACGAGAGCACCATTTTTAGGTTGGAAAAGCCGGATTTCCAGATTTTTCCGGAAGAATCACACCCCTGACACAGAGATGTGATCTGATCTGATCATCATCAGTCTGTCTGGAGTCACATGAAGAAACAGAACACACTGAGACAGACTCAGTCCAGAAGAACTGTGTCCCCAAGATGCTTCAAGAAACCTCCTGCAAAGCTACAGTACTGATAAAAAACTTTTAGGCACTTGTGTAAAAATGCTGTAAAATGAGGATGCTGTCAAAAATAATGTCATAAATCAATTTTCTTGATCAATTAACTTATTTTAACTTCATTAAACCAACATTTGATGTGAGCATCCTTGGTGTTTAAAGCAGATTTTGTCCTCGGTGCACTTGAGCAGAGTTTCTGAGGAGCTTTGCAGGAGGTTTCTTGAAGCGTCTCGGAGACACAGTTCTTCTGGATTGAGTCTGTCTCAGTTTATTCTGTTTCTTCATGTCATGATCAGATCAGATCTCGGTGTGAAGCACTGGCTGCTGTCCGATAAAAATCTCACTGGATTATTACAATTAATGGCAAAATTAATGTTTGAAAATGTAAACTAATATTTCCTACTCTGATCAAAACGTGTTTGTGTGCTGGGCTGATCATTTGTTTATCATCGTGTTCCTTACAGCTGTTGCGAGAAATCAACAGAACGAGTCGTGCTCTTCGCTTCCGTCGACAGATGGAGCCCAAGCCGTACATCGCGGCGTATTTCCACGAGCTGCCGGGCGAGTTCACGCTGGGAGATGCCAAGATGTATGGAGACTTCGAGAACAAGCAGCTGCTGAACGGACAGGAGTACGTCTTCTTTGTGCTGGCCGTGCTGGAGATCTCCGACAACGTGAGTCTCAGATGCAATCCAAAACTGTGAATACATCTTTATTTATTTATTAATTCATTATGGATAAACCACACAAAATGTGTTGTGGCACTCGCATTCTTTTAAATCAAGGTATATATATATATTAATGTAAAATAAACACTAAAAAGAAAACTATTTTGTGAGTGCTGATCATGGTCTCGTAGGATACTATGAAAAATAATGTTTAATAAACAGAAATGAATCTGCCGGTTGGGGCGGAGTCACGAATCCGTGAGTTTACAAATCCAAGGGAACGGATTGCGAAAGCGTGAAATTTCAAAACCGAAGGTATGGTTTACAAAATCTGAGCACACGGATTGGAAATTCGTGGGTACGATTTGCTAAACCGAGGAAACAGTTCATGAGCACGGTTTATAAACTGAGGGGATGGATTGATTTTTTTTTTCTCCTACAGGTGACGTGCCATGCTCCATAGATTTCAAATGCATTCCCAAGCAAAATTTCTCACAATTCACCTCGTGCACAAAAGATCACTGAATCGATTGCATTTGCATAGAAAATCAAATCGAAATCAAAAAATTGAGCTTATGAATCAAAATCTAATCGATCTGGTACATCTGAATCGATACCCAGCCCTAGTAGAAAGTAGACAATCAAAACTTGGGCAAGTTTTGTCATCTGCTAATGGTTTTATGGATAAAATAAAAAACAAACAAATACAAAATAAAATAAAAGTATTGATGATAATAGTTACTTTTACAAATGCATTGAAATATTGTGTTACTCCATTAAAAAGGAAACTAATTACATTACTTAGTTTTTTGTTAATTTTTTTATGAAAAGTTATGCATTACATTTATTTTGCGTATCTTTTTGTCATTTGGGCTGGGCTTGCTTATATATTTTTAATAACAAAAAGAGTCATATTTTTGGCAACTGTGAAGGCTCTTTTACATATTGCACTTACTCCCTGTTTCTCTCAACTCAGGGACAGGAATGCTGTCAATCAATGAATTATTTTTATTTTTTTTTTTGCAAATTTAATCTGATTATGTAACCTGTGTTATTTGTAATGCGTTACTCCCAACACTGGTAATAATATTAATATTATTCATACATTTACTTATGAATGTCAAAGCGAGAGACTGAACAATATCAGCACACAGTCCTGCTGAAATATGAGCAGCCCGTCTCTCAATTCAATTAAATTCAATTCAAGTTTATTTGTATAGCGCTTTTTACAATACAAATCGTTACAAAGCAACTTTACAGAAAATTATGTTTCTACAATATTTAGTAGTAGCTAGTAGTTTGTGCACGTTTGACAGGATTTTAGAAAAATAAAAATAATAATAATAATAATACAAGACGTAGTCAGCTAGATGATGAACTATCAATATTATTAATTAATAGTAATTATAGGATGCAGTCACACATGTAGCAATAATTGTTAGTTCTGTTTGTTGATTCAAGGTTAGCATCATCTGGGGTCCTCTGAGGGTCAGCATCATCTCTTCTCAGGTGTTCTGGATCCAGACTGGAGCTTGTGTAAATCCTAGTTACCACGGGATGTAAATCCCGTGGCAAAACATAGAAACAAAATAGAGACATCATTAGCATAGCTGCTGATCCAACAAAGTTAGCTCTCTCTCTCTCTCTCTCTGTCTCTCTCTCTCTCTCTCTCTCTCTCTCTCTCTCTCTCTCTCTCTCGGTCTCTCTCTCTGTCCCCCCCCCTCTCTCTCTCTCTGTCTGTCTCTCTGTCTTTGTCTCTCTGTCTCTCTTTCTCTGTCTGTCTCTCTCTCTGTCTCTCTCTCTCTCTGTCTGTCTCTCTGTCTTTGTCTCTCTGTCTCTGTCTATCTCTCTGTCTCTCTCTCTCTCTCTGTCTGTCTCTCTGTCTTTGTATCTCTGTATGTGTCTCTCTCTCTCTGTCTCTCTCTCTCTGTCTGTCTCTCTGTCTTTGTCTCTCTGTCTCTGTCTCTCTCTCTGTGTCTCTCTCTCTCTGTCTGTCTCTCTGTCTTTGTATCTCTGTCTGTGTTTCTCTGTCTCTGTCTCTCTCTCTCTCTCTCTCTCTCGCTTTAAATGCTGGGGGTTTGGGTTATGGGAGCAACAAACGGGTGAGAAGAGCGAATTGTTTTTTTTTTTTCTTCTTCTATTTCTCTATTTTTTTATTAGTTTTTTCCCCTTTATGGTTCCTTTTTTTGTGTATAATTTGATTAACTTATTTCAGAGTACTTCCGCTCTTCGGTTTTCGGGAGTTTTTTTACTTCGTGGCGGAGGCCTGAGATGGAGGCTCACCCGAGTGGGGGTGTAGCCTCGCTCTCGCTCCACCATTGAGTCAGGTGTGTACCCGACGCAGATTCAAATGTAGAAGACGTGCTTGTCGCTGTGGGTGAACAAATTGGATACGGGAATATAATTTCAGCGTCAAGGATGAACAAAGCAGTGGTGATTTTCCTTAAAGATGAAAGTTTGGTGAGTAAACTAATTGAAACTGGCGTTTGGGTAAATGGAGCGTTTACTGTTGTGTCACCACTCGTGTCGCAGTCTGTTAGAGTCACGATTTCTAATAAGCCCCCCTTTATATTAAATAGTGACATTGAAAAAGAATTGTTGAGGTTTGGAAAATTGGCCAGTGAAGTGAAAATGTTTCCGTTGAGGTGTAGGAATGAAGCACTGAAGTACTTGCTGTCGTTTAGGCGTCAGGTGTTTATGTTTCTTGAGCAACAAACACTTGATATTTCTTTTCGAATAAAACATGAAGGAAAATCGTATATGATGTACGCGAGTACCGGAAATTTGAAATGTTACGAATGCGGAGACGTTGGACATAAAAAGATGGCTTGTCCACGTAACAAAACGCAGCCAGAAAATAATGTAAATGATAATGGAATTATGGCTAGTGTACAGATTGGTGAAATGGTAGAGTTCAGTGAATAACCAAATAAAACAACAGTTGATGGAAAAAAACAAAGATGAAAATGCAGGTGAAGGGAGGAGCAATCAAAATAGAAATTCAACTGGTAGTTTGGTTTGTGCTGAAAAGAGAGAAAATTCATGTATAGATGGTAATGATGGTGATAATGAAGACGAGGAGAATCTTAGTTCTAAGTTATCAAAGGATGTCAGAAATGATCCACAAAATACTGGACATATTTGTTTGTCCCAGTTAGCTGATGCAGAGGAGCAAGATGACACGGAAGATGATGATAGGTTTTCAGAGACATCGGATATTCTTTCTCAGATTAGTGAAGACCAATTGTATACTGTAAATGAGGTTAATGATTTCCTGGATGTGACATTTGGGAAAGCAATAGAGATAAGTGAATTTTTTTCCTGATGCAAAAATTTTTTTGCAATCAGTTTTGAAAATTCAATGGACAGCCACTTATAAGGAACTGAGTAGAAGGAAACGATTTAGATAAAAAAAAATTGTAACTAAATTGAGAAGAAGAATTGCCCTTGAAAAAGGTATAACAACTCCTTAATGATTAAAACACTTGGGGTGTTTTCTCTGTTTTTTTTTTTTTTTTTTTTGCTAACCCTTCTTTTTTCTTTCTTGATCTTTCTTTTCTTCTGATGGGAAGTATTAAGATGGGAACAATTAATATTAATGGAGGAAGGGATGGTAGAAGAAGAGCAGTGTTGAAAGAATATATTGAAAATAAGGATATGGAAATGAGGACAATGGCTATTGATTTCTATACAGAACTGCCATGTGACATTGGTTGTATGGAGGACCTTTTTAAAGATTTACCAAAGTTGACTGATACACAGAGGAATTAACTGGAGGTTGAAATGGTCATGGATGAAGTAACAAAGGCTGTTAATCAACTATCTAATGGACGTGCACCAGGAACTGATGGACCTCCAGCCAAATTTTATAAACAGTTTTGGGATTTATTAAAAGATGATTTGTTTAATGTTTTTACATAATCTTAAGAAATAAGTTTCTTAAAGTTTTCTTAAATAAATAAGAAAAAAGAGTTACCAACAAGCTAGCCATCGAACCTTTGCTTCGTCAATTGGGAATACATTTAGATGGCCTGCTAATTAAAGAACAAAAAGCTAATCCTAAGTTTTCTGCCTATGCTGATGACGTTGCCGTGTTTATCAAAAGCAAAAGAGATGTGTTTGTTTTAGAAGAAGTTTTAAGGAAGAACGAAAATGCCTCTTTAGCAAAGGTAAACTGGGAAAAAAGTGAAGGTTTTATTTTAGGGAATTGGTCTGAAGAAGAGCCACCAGTTTTACCAGGAGGTGTGAAATGGGGTAAAGAAGGTTTGAAAATATTCAGAAGAACTGGGAAGGAGTGTATGATAAGATGTGTGACCGTTTGTCACGGTGGACATGGATCCTGCCTCAGTTATCTTTCAGAGGGAGAGTCTTGGTGGCAAATAATTTGGCTGCTTCAGCACTCTGGCACAAACTAGATGTGTTGAATCCACCTGATCAAGTAGTTAATTTACTACAAAAGAAAATAAATGATTTCTTTTGGTCTTGTTAGCACTGGGTAAAATCTGCTATTTTATATTTACCAGTCAGTGAAGGTGGACAAGGCCTAATAGATCTAAAAAGCAGAATCAAGGCTTTCAGGCTCCAGACTGCACAGAAGTTGCTGTATTCTGAAAAAATATGTTGGGCTGATACAGCTTGTTCCTTATTACCTAGTATGAATTGTTTTAAATATGACTTTAATTTGTTTTTAATTAGTCTGAAAGATATGGAATGGACTGATTCTTCTCCGTTTTATAAATCAGTTTTGAAAGTGTGGAATTCTGTCTTTCAAGTGAGGAGAGATCCAAACCTTGAAGGATAAAAAATGAACCACTCTTTAACAATCCCCTAATACAAGCAAATGTGCTGAACATGAGACGTTTGCAAACATCAATGGTGAGAGCAGAATGCACATGTTTGTCTGATCTAAAGAACGGAAACGAGTGGAAAAGACCCCAAGAACTGTGTAGTTTGACGGGCATTAAGTCTGTGAGATTTATGGATAATGTAATGAAGGAAATTCTTTTAGTTCTTCCCTCTATCTACAGACAAAGTATACTAGAAAATCGTTGTGGTGAACAAGAGGATGAAATGAGAGAAAGTTTTCCGAAACTTCAGATTTCAATGATAATAGATGAAAAGCCTAAGAAGGATCACTTCTGGTTTTCTGTATACCTGAACTGAATTTGTTTGAAGACGTTTCAAAGAAAGCCTTGTGTTTATCATGTGTGAAAGTCTCTCATCAATCTGAGCTGAAGGAATGTAAAGAATCAAAGTGGTTGGAGGTGATTGGCCAGGGCTCTTCTCCCAGGAGATGTTGGAGGTCTTTATATAAATCACCTATAGAAAAACGCACTGCAGATCTTCATTGGAGGATTGTGCATTCGGCAATTGCAACTAACAGATACTTGACACGTGTTGATCCCACTGTGGGGAAGGAATGTATCTTTTGTGGTCATGAAGAAACTTTGAAGTATCTATTTTTAGATTGTTCTAGGCTGA